>NC_087403.1:5319482-5623107 GCF_031307605.1 Tribolium castaneum | reverse complement strand
ATGGTCACGTTGTAGGCCTCCGTTGTAGGCATATTAGTGTTTAGGCTTTGCTCTAAGTAGATAGTCCAGAGCTGAAACAGTTGATTTTTCTCTTGTTAATTGATAAGGGTTGGGTTTACTTGGCATAAAATGAACGTGTGAAACAGGGAAGACATGTGTAGGACGGATGTCTTAGGCTGTTCAGCAAATCCCGCCATTATCGTCTGAATGTGGTCTGCGATCTGGCAAGAGGCTTCTTGCGGTATCGGCTGACTAACATTCTGACCTAGATTTCCGTGTAAAGCCGTGTAAGTTAAAGACCCTAAAAGTAGCCATGATAGCAGCCGGATGTGGCCGATACATTCGATAAATTCTCTCGGACTAGAAAAACACATTTAAAAAAACGAAAACTATTTTGGCCAACGTACGACTGTTGTATAACTGAAGTGTTGTAAAGCCACGGGAAATACCTGATCACTGCTCTATTATCCCGGCCGTTACCTTTCGTTATTTCAAGCGCTAAGTACTGGGCGACACTACATTTGATAATTCCCCCCAAAGTGTCGTCGTTTAGGCCTACATTGATCCCTTTACAGTAGCTTTTCATTTTTGAGATTGTGTGGAAATCGGTTAAAAATTCTAAAATGTCCCCAAGATGCAGCTTCATACATTCTGATATGCCGGTCGTCACAGCAGGGCCGTACTCCATTGACAGTAACGGACCGTCTTTGATTACGACATTTGCGGGAATCGAACCGCCAACATCCTTAAAAATTAAATTATTTACCGCCCTAGTCAACGACCAGACAGTCATACTTGTAAAATCAAATTAATCAGCATTAGTAAATTTGAATCGGGAATTGTGGTCTTGAATTTCAATGCTTGGACTAGCTCGAACACAACCATGCGGCTTAGAATTAACTTATCCCTCTCCTGTAATTGCAAATTAGAAAAAAATCGTCAAGGCTTGAACATTACTTTTGTGAACGCCCGATTGCACAAATAACAGATTTCAACCAAACAACTGTACTTTAAAACGTTGGTTTGTATCGCATAGCTCAGTACCTTCGAAAATGGTTCCAATATGCCCTAAAATTCGACTAAATCATCGGTCTAAATTTGCGCACTGTTACCTTAAACTGCGAAATTAGTGGTATTTTAAAAACCGAGATCATAATTTTCAGAAGCGGCATAATGTCGTCAAACGTGTTCAGCAAAAATAGCATTCGTCTGTAGAGACTTTCGAGTTGTTGTAAAACGGTACTCCACAGTGGCGTACTGGGGCCCAAAGCTGCTTCCACCGGCAGACAGTTTAAATAACAAGCCATGTTTTGCAAAATCGTTGGTAGTGTCTCAACCGGTAGTGTTTTTTTCGAATTGAGAGTCTAAAAATTAGTGGTCAACACAAAAAATACAGCGATTTGTTTTCACCTCCAGTAATAATTGTAATGGCGCTACAGGGTTCAGCTCATTGAAATCGATCAACGCCTGGATCACACTTTTAAAAAATTGGACTCGTACGGTTTCTGAAAAAACAATTATTTGTCGGTCTAGACTTAAGGATAGGTACCGCTGGCGTTGGTTTGAAACATTTGGGTGAAAATGCCGTTGGGGGCCAGCTGGTGCAAGACACATCGCAAAAATTGGTGGGCCACACTGATGGCCCCTCCTGGCAGGTGTATGTTACTCTCGGTTTGCCAGGGATACATCACGTTGGTCGCCACCCTAGAATTCAATTAGGGCCAATCGAATCAAATATTTTCCTACTTTGCCACAATGCTCAGGATGTCTGGCAGCAAGGGGGCCGCGAGGGCCGGTTCCCGGTGGATGAACGTCCCTAGAGTCACAATACAGAGCCCGATTTCCTCGTCGCTGTACTCTTCTTTGACGGTTCCGCACTCGGAACACCTCTCGTTCACGCATTCGTCGCCAATGCGGAACGAGCTTTGCTTCATGTCGCTCCCCTCGAGCTTTGGCGATAGCTGGGGGCTGAACCAGGCGCCGGGGCGCCGCGGGTCGTGAATCGAGTACGAACCCATGGTGAAAGGGCCCATTTTGCGCATACGCTGTCTCTGGTTGACCATCGTCTCGCCTGGAATCAACCGATTCAGGGGGTGTTACGGGAAGTTTTAGTTGGTTACGTTGATTATCAGCTTTGATTGTTTTGAAAAAGTGGCCGTTGTCGTCGATATCGCCCTGATTGGGGGGACTTTCTAAGGCCACTTGCTTGATTAGGCGGCGGGGGCTGTGAGACTGGACCGGTTCCTCCTTCGCGTTGTAAATTTTGTCGGGTTTTTTGTTCTCGGGTTTGCTTAATTGTGCGTTGATGCCAAGCGCTTGCCGGACTTTGTCTACTAGCTGGGAGATGTCTTTGGTGTGTTGGCCGATGGGGAGGAGGCGCTCCTGGCTCGGAATCTCCAGCTGGGATTCCAGGGTTGGCGAGAAGACGTTATCGCGAGATGATTCTGAAACGCTTTCTAGAAACAACAATGATTTATTTACCGGTGGCGAAAAACGAATCCTGTTCAATTAAGTAACAGGATTTGGTTTTTTCTAGCCGAGGTACCTGAGGGCCGCATGGCTCCGATTGGGAGCAGGCGTTCCAGAGAGGGTGCTGGGATCATCGCTTGGTTGTTTTTGAAGCAGTCATCACAGTCCGAGACGGGGGTGCACACCGGCGTGATACTCGGTTCTATGACCTTTTTGTGCTTCCCCAAAGGTGTTGGCCTGGCATGGGTGTCAACGTTGGCAACTTTGTGAAAATCGTTTTTGGAAAATTGGGACCCATTGATTAGGTTTAGCGAAGTGGTGGAGTTCATCTTGGCACAGTTTTTCGTATATTCACATGGTGATTTGGGCCCTTCTAGTTTCTTATTGTCGTAGGTTTTGACCGAGTCGTCTTCACTTCCAATGATCCAGGTTGGTCGTTTATTGCTTGAAGTGCGAACTAACTGGCTGATGTAGCCTTCTTTTGGTGATTTGATAACGGCGGTATCTAAAGTTTCTTGGGTTTTTATCAAGGTACACACTTGTTTGCCTTGCAAATTACAGCAACTTTCTTCCATACCTTCGTCAAATGAATCTTGCATGCTTCCGTGGAGGGTGCTGTCTGACATGTCGCTTTCGGGGATTGCGATCAGTTCGGATTCCGTATCGTCGGCGTCTGCACTAAAATCGGTTAGTTTTTTCGTGTTCTTGTCCCAGATCTTCTCCGGTTGGATGCATTGGATTGCTTCCTCCCAGTGCGTCTCCATGCTGGTGGTGGATGAAGGCTTGGCATAGACAACTTGGGCTTTGCCGCCCTTTGAACTAATCGACACTTGGACTGACTGACCGTCGGAGGAAAACATTGGCGAAAGTGGGGGTGTTGTGCGTTCGGCATGTTCATTTTCCGTACCTAAAGATGGTTGACTTACGTCACGTGACCGGGATGGGGGAGCCCCCATGATAATCGTAGCTGGGATTCTGCGACAGTGGTGGTGTTGCGCATCTAACGTGTTTAGAACTATCCTTATCAAGGAAGTTAATTGCATACAGTGTGGTTGTTGGTTGTATTGATACTGAAACAATTGTTGTGATTCTCAATATGACAAGTCACTCGAAATTACTTTATACAAGAGTACGACAAGTGCCATTAACCAGTTTCGTCTAAAATGAGGCTCCAGAGTCCACAAACTGTAAGTCGGTTGTTGAAAATCCAAAGTGTTCGAGATGTAATAAGGGGAGGGTGCGTATTGGAGGATGATGAGACAGGTTGGGAGGAGTAATCGCCCCATTAGATTGTTTTGGTCCAACAGTTGCGGTAGGTTTGATAGGAAAACGCTAAATGCCGGCGAAGATCTTAGTCTGTGAGGCGGCAGATACAGCCCACGGTCATTCTGACTGTACCCGAGGAGTAGATAAAGATGCCTCAACACAATTCCTTGTATCTTTGCTAAATTTTTCTCTTCTGCTGGATACGCTTGGTCCGAGCGCGACAGAAATTGCAAAAGGAGGAAAACAAGCAAATGCATCGTCTCCTTGTCAGCTTCCTCCAAATCAATAACTCTTTGCAAAAAATTCATGATATTTTGATCATCGGCCATATTGAGCGAGTGCATGTGCCCATCTGTAACGATCGCAAAATGACAACATTTCTCCCCAGAGGTGACCGCCAAGCATGCCATGCACTCAAGTAGTGAAAAACTTACATTCATGCGGCCACTACAGCAAGACACTACATCTATTTTCTACCTGGAATGCTGTTACTAGTGCCTAAAAACTGACCGATTCCAAATCGCGAACTTTTCCTCTTTAGTATCGGTGCGGAATATTGCCGGCTGTATACTTTTTCTTTAGTTTCTGTAATTACTAATCCCACAGTTAATGGATTTTTTCGCGAATTCGCTATACCTTTGTTCTCATGTCGAGGTATAATTGACGCTGGGGCCGACATGGTGCGCTTATAAGGCCATTTGGTGCCGAAACTGGCACTTAGTGTTTTAACCGAACTTGCACCGCTACCGTCTGACTGGGACAGAGCCTCGTGAGCTCGGTGCAATTTGCGCAAAAAGGTTTCACTGTTTAGGTCAGTGTTGCGCAAATCTGGAATTTTTTAAATGAGATGGGACAAACTCGAGACGTCTGTTTTACCTCGTAGGCATGTGATATCACCGGTTTTTTCTAACGTGATTTGGGCTTCGAGAAATAAGGTATCGAAACGGTTCAGAAAAAATTCCCAAGTCAAAATTTTTCGCTCACTGAGCGAGTTGTGTAGTTGGTATAGAGACTGGAGGACCATTGGTCTGTCAACAATGACTGTATCGAACTGGGTCTCTAGACACATAATTAAAGACTAAAACAGATTTTAAGATTGTGCTTCGCAATTGGGCTTTGGTTAATACCTTGACTGCGAAATCATGAATAGTGCCAAGATATAGAGTAGCTCTTTGGGCCACATAAATGTTACTGTCGTCCATACTTGAAATTAAATAACAGAAAGCGTTTGCTAAAGCCGCTTGTAAGGGTAAAATATTTCGTAAGGGACTAGAATCCATAAACCTGGCCATAACTGTGACTCTTTCAACGGCTGTGAATCTGACACACCAGTCGTTGCTATGGAAGGCTTCTTGAATCACTCGCCAGAAGACGTCTGAGCCTGCCGGCAGTGTGATACAATGAAGCAACAAAGGAACAACTTCCTGGCAGATATGAGAATGTTCCGAATTGCACAATTCCCACAAACTAGAATGGAGGCATAAGAAAAAATTGTGCCACCACTTATTTATACTTTTTAATGAGAAGATTCTCTTGGCACCAAATAAAAAACCCTCTGTGCTCCTTCGAAGCTTTAGTGCAGGCGTCTCCGTGCAAAATAAGAATATTGAGACACTGCAGCATGTAATACAAAATATCCGGTTTATCAACTTTGGATAGTTCTTGCAGCAGTTGGTGTATGTACTGCAAGGGTTGCGGTAGATCATCGACGCAAAACTTAAACTTGCCGACTGATGTTTGCCAGAAATTGTTCAAATCGTCTCCAGGCTCCGGTTCGACGGGTTCGTCGTTCTCGCCAATGATTTGGGGCTTGGCTACTTGGACGGTGGCCGCAGCTGGGGGCGGTTTTAGATTTTTGGGGGTCAAAAGTGGGGACTTACCGACGTCCGTTTCGGAGAGTGTGATGGCTCGGGCCACTGCGGAAACTACTTTTTCAGCCGGGATGATCGCAGCTAGGTCTAGCTGCTCGGAGACGGTCTCCACCGTTGCGGTCATTATCTGGAACAGTTAGGAATGACGAATCTGTTATTTGTGGAGTTGGGTGGGATGGGGTGAACGAAATCAATGAAATCTCAAACGAAAATTCGTGATTTTCGCTTGAGAGTACTACTCTTCGTACAGAACACACGTGTGGCATATGAACTAGAACTCCTCCTACAGAATGCACTTCAGGAATGGGCATGTTGAGGACTACGTCTGATTTTGATTCTTTCTTATCGCTCTCGGGGGGGCTTTTCCGGCTGTGCTCGTCCCAGTTTTCTTCGAGTGGTGGCTGTAAATCGCCATTAGATCACTTCCGGGACTTGGTATCACTTACATCTGGTGGATGCGCTGGGTAGATGGGAGAGAGGTACTTGATGAGTTGAAGGGAGAGTTGGTGCCACATAATGCTACTCTCGCAGTAGCTGCACTCCGATTTTGACGAACACGAGTGGCTTCCAATCCAAGCCGCGGTGATCATGCATTTCAAAAGCCAGCAAACGTCTTTGCACAGCGAGGAATTAAGACCGGTGTGTTTGTCGATGTCTTGAAGCTCCATTTGTTTGAGTAAAATGTCCAACATAAGTATGCAACAAAAAAGATTATGCTCAGCGTCTGATTCGAATTCGGGTCGTTGAGAAAACCGGTTTTCGTCATCTGAAAATGATGTCTTGACTGAATCGCAGTCTTCGATTACAGGTGCTACAAGAGCGAAAAGTGGAGGTGCAATCGTGGGTGCAAACACTTAGTGTACTTACAAATTGAGTTGCGTTTTGGTCCCTCGGTTGAATCCGCGTCGTGATATTGGATTGCTTTTTCGGCAGTTTCGTCGCCCCCTCCTTTCATGTAGGTGACACCGTCACCGAATATCGTGAAAAGGAGGTGCAGCGGAATGATGATTTCCAGCATGGTCAAGGTCTGAAACAGCGAT
Source organism: Tribolium castaneum (assembly GCF_031307605.1). Classification (NCBI taxonomy): domain Eukaryota; kingdom Metazoa; phylum Arthropoda; class Insecta; order Coleoptera; family Tenebrionidae; genus Tribolium; species Tribolium castaneum. The sequence goes on along the minus strand of NC_087403.1, from coordinate 5,616,461 downwards.
TTTAGCCCTGGGACAAGTTTGGGTTCTGGGGGTACTTGGAGCCAGTGGAGGGCTTGCTCTTGGACCTTTGCGTTGGTTTTTTGGAACCTCCCAGCGACGAATTGGTACATCTTCTTGGCGTCAAATCCCAAAGGACTCATTTCGGTGTCGAGGATCTTGCTCAGGATGATGCGCAGCTCCGAGAGTTCTTTTTCGGGTACGTCGTTGACTATGGCTTCCATCCAGTGCGGCATCACATAGTCCCAAATTTCTTGCGTTATTACCTCGTATGGTACTAGGCAAAACAGGCGGTTAAGACCATCTTTTAAATGAGAAGTGCGTGAAGCTAAAGTATCCCTGGAATAACTCGGGTTAAATAAAAATCCGGCGAAACCAAGCGGTTTATACCAGTGGCCTCCGATTCGGGCGTATTCAGGAGGATGGGGTAAAAGACATGAAATAAAAAGTTTATAGTGGGTTTTGCTGATTTCTCTCAGCCAACCACACACATTTTCAGTCTTTAATTTCTCTAAGGTACTTTCTTCCTGGCCTGTACAAAACGCAAGATAATAGTTACACAGACTTTGAAAGTAAGTTGCTTTACCATCATATGAATATGCAGTCATATGAAACCAATGGAAAAGCATTGCTAAAAGCCGCCCTAATACTTCATTTGGTGTATTGTCTGTTGGGGTACATCTCCCCACCAACAACCAAACACCGTATCTACCTAAAAGCTGTCGCTCCTCTACTGTTATATTGTCAACAGCAGGGATCGGAGCTTTACCCTCCACGTTCTCCTTTGTCTCAACCGTGGGGATTTTTGCTTCTTTCAGCAAACTAGAACAACCAAAGTAACATTTTCGCCACCAGTTCGGAACTCACAGTACCTCACAATAGCTTCCACCATGTAGGTCTGCATTTCTGCATCCATGCTCCAAGTCGGTGGCAAGCTTTTGTGGACGATGTGATCTCCTCCCCTTCTGTTGTTGTGTCGATTGTTGTGACACTGCTCGCAATATCTAATCGGGTGATTGCCGTTGTAACTCGCGCACTCGGTCGAAAAACAGATCGAAATTGCCGACTTATCAGTCGATCGACAATTCTACAACTCCTCGCTTAGGATTTATCTAACGTCAGTTGGGACTTACTTTATTTTCGCAAACCATAGACACTTGTTGCATCGGGTGTAGAATATCGAAAAACATTTGATTGGGGTGCTCCCTGTGGATCTCGTTAGCGCACTCAATACACAAGTAAAGGGGCGGCGGAGTATCACTAGCGAAAGTGATTGAAATACAATGATCGTAACACACTTTGGCGGCTTCAGCGTTTCCGGCGTTTGGACACATGTCTCGTTTGCAAACGAAAGGTGTAGGATCTGCGCAAACGACATTTCTGCAACGACTTTGTGACATTTTTTCGGGTTTACCTGCGAACTTGCAAATGAGGTTTTTCCGGTCAAATAAATTCGCGTTGAACGTAGGCCAGTAATAAAATAAAAGCTTGGCTGCTGAGGATCGTGCTGTTGACGTACCGTAGGCGATCACGCTCAGAATGTCCTTCAGAATGTTCTTCTTGAGTGTCATCAGACATTCGAGGAGTTGACAGTGATGAGCGGGGTTTGTTGAATACTGGAACACCATCATGATTACGGCCGATACTGACTGACAGATTTCTTGCTCTCGGTCGTTGTGTCGTGCTGGAATGGCCACCAAGTGAAAATTGGAACGTGGTGGAACTTGGATAATTACTTATCGTAAACGGAAGGATGTAGAAACATAGCGAGTTGACAATGTCTTGGTGGAGGCTGCTAGGAAGGACTGCTATCGAGGATGCGGTTAAATAAGGCAAATTATCAATCAGGTCGTGCTCTAAAAAGGGTAGAAGACATCCGAGGCATTGAAGGGTGGCTTGTCCGAAAGCTGAAATTGCGATTTTTGCTAACTTGGCGCAAATTCAAGGACTTACAATTGAGTCCGTATTGGATGAGTGGCGCAACTTCGATTAAAGGAACGAGTGAATTGTAAAGCCCTTTGTAGTCTAAGCTCGGAAAAAGTCCCATGCGTACTGAATCCATTTCTGGATTTTTCAAAAGATCTAGAGGTGAATTGGGTACATCTTTGAGAACGGCTAAAAAGAGATTTTGGAGCGAGTTGTTTCGAAATGACGGACTTACTTAGGAGTGTTTGTGTGAAGTATTTGATAGTGTTTGCTATGTCAACCCCCGAAGGAGGAGGCATAACCCCCTGCATAAGCCGCAGTTGGTAGTCATATAAGCTGCGTATTTTGGCTGTAACTAATGAAAGGATTTGAGCAAAAGTTTGGACGTGTTGTTGGCACCGACTAGAATTCTGAGCCTTTCCAAAACATGAACTTGTGATTTTTAGTAAGTTTAAGAAAGAATAGTAGAAGTGACTTGGAAAGCGTGTCAGTTGTTAATTCAAGTTTTGGAAAGTTTGATAGGTGGATGTAGTAGCACGTTCTGGTCAGTGCCACTGGTGAGGACTGAGCACATCGATATATACAAAGAGAGTGTGAAGAACGACATAGAAGGTATAAAGTTGCTTACATGCAGCAGCACGAGTACCCATGTTGACAATGCAGTCACAATAATCAAACGCAAGGGAAACACTGAGGTCACATTGTTTAAAACGTGCGGGAATCTTCAACATGGGGGCAGCTTCGTTATCCCATTACAAATCAATAGTGGTAGAAAATAAGGGACAACTGAAGGATTCTACAAGAACAGAGGGACATAGACACGTGGCTAGGCCCCAGCAATCCCAGCATCCTCTCCTATAGGAGATCGATAGCATCCTGCCACCCGACACTCGCGCGCGCTAAAAATACGATTGCTACTTACAATTAGCACTTACATCGCATATTAATATAAGAGCGCATATTTAATAGATCTGTCGTGAACATCAGTCTAAAATTGAGCAGAAGCACTGAACATCAGCTGCCTTAGTTCGCAACCAATCGATATATCTTCATCAATAGGTTCTCTCCAGAGTTGCGCCTTTAACCGGAATCCGGCACTATTCGCAATCTACTTTAAAACACGTATTTACTTAAAACTAAAACCAAAACCTGTCGACAACACAGACAATCTAGCACTTCGTATAACTACTCGTCTGAACATTTAAATGAACTAAACCCAAAAACACTTCTTCTACCTCCCCTTTGCAATGTACAGACCCACTTGTTCTCAAGTGGAAAACAAAAATTACATCAAAAACCAGTGATCGGTCATGGCTGTCCAGCTCATACAACCTGCCATCGTTAAGCAAATATTGACCACAACAATTTTTCATAGAAGAAGAGAAAAGGTGTCACACAAATTTCGACAACGATTAGTGCAAAATCAAAAGAAAAACAACTAGTCAGCCTTTCGGGCAACTTACACCAAAATTTATTTATAAATTCACGAATAATTTTGTTCAGTTTTTCGCACTAAATCGAGAATAAGAATTTTAGCACTAAATTTGCGCAAAACAACGTGTTAAGGGGGAAATTTTAAGCAAAATTCTCCGGTAAACACTGAAATCATCAAGGGATATGCTGCAAGCGTGCGCAACTTTCAGACGAGGGTGGGTCTTTCATCTTTTCGATCCGTCCATCATCCAGTTTCCCCAGTTTCCCGCGACTTGGTCCTGTTTGGTCCACTTCTGATCTCCACAGCCTCACAATCAATAATGACATCCTGTTGACAGACGCATTATCATGGACACAGGTAAGCACATCAACACATCATAAATCGCATTTTTACATCTACACACCTTTTCACCCCTGTCGGATGCTGCAGTTTCTTCAATTTTTAACTAATCCGACCCATTTATCCCATTTAAATGCCTTACAGAACGCACAAAATGCGAAAAAGGTGAAACTTTCTGTTCTGTTTACGGAAGAATTATTGATTTCTTGTCAATTATTACGGTTCGCCCTTTAATTATCAAGGGTACCTGACAACAGTTTTTGCAAACAAATCAACAATCATTTTTTTTTTCATTTAATTTTTGGAGAACAACTGTTGCCATTTCATTTATTTAGTCTATTTTGGATTCATGTTGTTTATAGGCTCCCACATGGGGACATAAAACGGCTTTTATGGCCCAGACTAATCCAATCGAACTTGTTACAGGTTGAGATTGATTTTTTCGAAAACAAAATTTAATAAAACGTGACAGCGAAATTGTGGTAAAAATAGAGGAAAGACATTCTATCGCTTATTTTTGAACGAAAAGACGCTGCATTATTAATCGCTGTTACAACCAGGAAACCAGGGAGTGGGATTATCTCGCTTGTTTAATTGTGGGATTTAGGGCAAAATAAAACAACCGTGTCATGCCGCCTTATTTATTTGTCTAGCACATTTGTTGAACCCCACACGTGACGAATTACCTCGAGATACTTTTATAGAAAATTGAATCATCTACTAGTCAGAGTTCAAGAAACTGACTATTTACTAGTAAAAGTGTAAAGGTGATTTATTTGTGTGATTCATACGTATTATTAATTACGTGTTGAGTACCCAGATAATGGTTCAGTTAAAAAATGGGGTCTTAAAAATAGTCCGAAGTGGGTCGGGATTAAAAGATTAAATCGCTATTCAGGTACCAGACTTATAAAATCCAAAAATAAACGTTGCTCGTACACATTTTTTTCTTCACATACGGAGGTGATTTTTTATGGTCGTCTATGCCGGTTTTTTCCAAAGTCTAGTGCTTTCTCAGAACGATGAAGGTGAAAACAAAATCGTCACTGCTATAAATGGCACTTGGGTAAAGAATCTTTGGGAAAGCGTGACTCACTAAACAATTATGTTTTGTCACACTAATGACTTCTTTGTCTGATCTCGGAAAAAATTCGAAAAGTCCGGCGGTGATAATAGTGGGTTGTCTACACTCCAGGCGTTTGCATAATTTCAAGTTAAAATAAATTAATGAAATATCGATGAGTATTTTTGGGAAGTTCATTTTTCCAGTATTTGGCCAATATGATGGATATTGGTCAGGTCCGTTTTTTCTTTTCTTTTCTTTTTTTTTCATTCTTTTTACCGTTTTTCCTCTATGCAGCATTCCTTTGATCAGAAGTTCTGACTAATTTAAATTCTTTCAGCCACCGGTTGTTCTGTTTCAGAGCCAACCGGTGACACTGTGGACGAGTTGAGGCAAAGATTGAACAATATGAAGAGGTTGATGGCCGAGAGGCAGAGAGCTGGGGATATTGACGAAGGGAGGAGGTCGAACGCTGTGGGAATCATTGACGGGAGTTTTTTAAGCGTGGTTTTCGGAGTAGCATTACTAGTTATAATAACTGTTAGTGTATATGCTTTTTATAATTTGTACCACGCGATTCTGAAGAAATTTCCCTCACATCACGAAGAACTGTGAAATGTTTGCAATAATTCCAATTTTGTATATTTGTACTGTAATTAAATGTTGATTTTTGTGGATGAAATGAAACACAATTTTTTTAGGATTTTTTGTAATTATATAAGTTATGGACTTGAACAAAACAACTATGTGGACAGTCTGAATTTTTATAAATAAGTTCCTTACAAAACAATAGTGAAGGCACAATTTTGTTAATGCGATGGTGTCGCTAAATATACAGTGTGCACCTAATAGGTAATTAAAGACCTGGTAGTTCACCATCCCATCATTTCGCACCTTTTTCTACCTAATCGTTCACGCCAAGGCTTAAGATACTATGAGAAAAATCACAACGACAATTTCAATAAATATGTTGATTCTCTAGTCATAAAAAATACTTCCTTATTAATCGAAACTAAAGTAATATTCCAAACAAAAGTCCTTTAAATATAGATCAACATAAAAAACATACGATTAATCATTACTAACTAAAACTAAAACACTGACTTATTTTCATGATAAACTATGGCAACGTTTTATGACATAATATAATAGTGGGACTCGAACCCGTAGAACTTTACATAGTTAGGTTTCTGATATATAAATTCATATAAGTAATAAATAAAATACACTAAGAACCGATGTCTGCTTATGAAATTACTTCATTTTGCGACAACACGACTTGACTCAACCTACTTCAAAATCACTGAATTCATTCCACGACTAATTCCTCGACCACTAGCCACACTTGAAACCAGCTGCTTGGAAGTAAAAAATACGCAAAATCATAATTTCTACTGCATACTATCTTATAGTGAATATCTTTATTGGTACACAGCCATTTTCTCAAACAGTAAAGCATTGATCATGTCGTTAAATTAGTAATTTAAAGCTACCCAAATTTGCAAAGGCTGCGATAAATCCGCGACTATTAAAGCTCTCTCTTCCCAAAATCAATGCTTCACCAATCATAGACTAGAATGCAAATTAAATGGCGAGTTGAATGACTAAAATTTATTTAATGTGAGGCTCCACTCCAAACCCCTAGAGTTCATAACGCATTCAAACACTACAGCCTTGTGTCACTTCGTCACTGGACTGCTGGCTCCAGCGACACTGATGATTGTTGTTATTGCTACCACTACGTAAACTTTGTTCTAGCTCCAACAGTTGGCCCATGAAATTCAAATTCGGGGATATTATCGGCCGGCAAGCTTTCACCAGTTTGTACGCCTCAACCATCGACATTTGTTTATATTTCATTATATAAGCGATCGCTATTGTGGCGCTGCGGGAAATTCCGGCCTGGCAATGCACCAACACCCGCAGCCCGTTGTTCCGCGCTTCCTCTGCAACAAAAACACCATTTATGCAAAAATCGAACACCTAGTTCAATATTTCAATGTACAGTCAAACCTCTATCATCCGAACTAATGCTGGAACATGCAACTGGAATTTTTTGTTTAAATATTTATTTCTCAGTCATTCTTACTACCTAAAAAATACTAGTATGGAAACATATTATTATATGTTAACTTTATACAAAAAATAATAACTTATCAGTGTTCGGATTATAGAGTATAGGCTCCACGAACTTATTTTTCGTGTTACAAACGTTCGGATTAAAGAGATTTGACTGTAGTTTGTTAAATGTTTTTTATTAATTTTCAACTTTTGAGTGCGAATAAATTAATACGCCCTAACATTAGATATTTTACTTTTTTTAAGATTGCGCGTAAATGCTTCGCGTCCGGAAATGTTTGTCTTCCGGTAGGTATGCAGCCTTCGATGCGACCGTTGGAGGATAACGTGTGTAATTAATGTAATAATTTATTTTTATTTCCGAAAGTATTTGGGGCCGATTAAAATAGATTGAACCGCGAGCGGGACAGAAGTATCTATGAGTCATTCTCTTTATTAGAGTCTAAATTTATTTTGGAAGTTTCGTATTTATAGCGGCTTTAAAATATGAAATGTGTAAAGGGAAATAGTTGCAATTATTGGGTTGTTTCAATTGATAAGCACGTGCCGTTTTTATGAATTACACGGTGCGATTATGTAAGCAAATTTCACCAATGCTGACATTTCGAGAAATTTAATTAACAATAATATTTATAAGAGTATTGACCTGGGCGATGTCGTAATGGTCGATTTGGAGAAGGTTCCCGGTGGCTGATCGGTGTTTACTAACAGAGGTAGGGCTTTAGGGCAGTAACACAATTAGTCTTGTGCATATGGTTACGGGATACCGCGTATGAGTCACGGGAACGTCGGGCAACGGCCCTTGAACAATGAGTAGGATGAGTAATGATTGCTGTGACTCAAAACTTCGACAAGGCCGTTACCCAGCCGAATGTGCGCCATTCATAAGAACTTGCACCCATGCTTTCACTCCGGGACAATGAATGCATGGCATGGAACGAGGTTCGCGCAAATAATCGCCGTTCTAGGCCTTTGAATCAGAGAGGAAGGCAGACTTGTTCCGCTCTTCCTGCACGCCTGAGGTCGCCCGAATTCCGACAGGGGGGCATTGCGCACTCACCGATGAATTCGAAAGCCTCTTCAAAATACTGTTTGAGGTTTTGATGTCCGTTGTCGGTGGCAGGTATTTGCTTGTACGTGATCCCGCAGGTTTCGTGGTACCCCGCCAGCTGTGGTGTAACATTAAGAACGCAGGTGGTGCCCAGATCTTGTAGACAGGACAAGTCAGCTGCATTCTTGCTGTTGCCCAGATACAAGAAGGGCAGCACTCGAGAGGCAGGATGCGAGTCTATGTCGGCGAGGGCCGGACAGGAGGCCGACGAGGGCAGGCCCCGAGATGATAGGCCGGTGACCAGAGTGTCTTCGCACAAATCCTTGTGTTTACGATGGAATTCGGTGTGACCTCCTGAAAAGAACATGACTCATAGTTGAAGCGTTTACGACTATTACCCGTGGCGGACCGAACTGACGTAATTCCTGTACTTTCAACAAATTCACCTTTGCAATTCTTCATTTAATTGGGAACAATGGGGACGGGTGGCAACCAACTTTCGGTTTTACCGGAAATGACCTCAACTGAATTATTATAAACACTCCAGACTCCGGCTGGTTTACGTCGAGTGACCTCGCAGAATTCGGAATCTACTTTTCAAACTTTCTATTCAAATAAATTCCTATCAAAGCCGCAAATACTAGTAAAAGGCAAACCAGCTATTTTTCTCCTCCTGGACACGCATTATTCAAACTTCGTGCCAATTTATTGCACATTTAAATATTTATACAAATAAATTATATAAACATGCAGTGCGTCATTTCACGTTATTTCCTTATTTGAGACAATTGTTCGAACTTCACAGGATTAAACGCCAATTTTAATTGACAAGTAAATAATGGTTTAAAATACGGCCGCATTAAATTTTATCATGCTATAAAATCTAATTTTCTCAAACTTGATAAAGACAAGTTATGCAACTGCAAAAAGACTGACACATGCCGCAAATATGAAACACTAGTATCTTTTTCTATCGTACGTTTATCATGCAATTGAGTTTATCGTCTCACATAACACCGGTCAACAATCAAATTTGTTTATAGATTCCATGTATGGCACTCATTACAAAAAATATATTAGTTTACTTGCACCTGCTCACTTTTTTCAGATTATGTGCAACAACAATTTTGAATCGAGTCAAAATCGAAGAAATGTACGGGGGCTATTAAAACTATTATAAAACATGAGCTGTTAGAAAATAGGCCCAAAACTAAGAGCAATAAGCTAAAATTATTTTTGTGTCATTTGAGAAAAGTAATAAATAAAATAAGAAAATATATAAATAAATAAAGGACGCGTCAAAAAATAACTTTATTAAACATGAACCCTTCTTAAACTTAATAAAGTCGAACTTGATAACTCGAATTTTTGTGACTACCGAAGCACGAAAGCCGCGAGGTCCTAATAATATTTATTGTTCGAAAACTCTACCTTATGGAGAATTGTATTTTTTTTGTTATTTTTGATAATTATTTTGCCTACTCAAGTAGGAGTTTAACTGCCTGTACTGGCTATTGTATGAAAATTGATTTAGGAGTTGAAGGGTTTGAATGATTGTGGGTTGAGTTATTTTGCGTAAACGGGGCTGTTTTGGCGTGCGTAGTGTGCTTGTCTAATTTTATCACGGTTTGAGCGTGTCCTGTTTTGGCTGGGAGTCAAACTGACCCTAATTTGTTTTTGGATTGATAAAATAGCGTCGAATGAATAATCGGCCGTGAAGCATTCATTGCGTATTATTTTTCCAAATTCGGGTGTTACATAATGGCATCGCGCGTGATTTTCAGTAAATGGCCACGTGACGATATTAATTAGCTCATTATTAGGTCAGAACAAACAGAAATATTCACACAGCATTTAAATTAGTTCATTTTATTCATGAGTGAGACAAGAAGGGTAGAGGAATTTGAAATAATGAATAATAATCGTAATTAGCATAACAAACGAAGTTAGTGAGTCATTTCGAAAAATCTGGTGCATATTGGGGGTATTAATAATTGAATAAAAATTATTTAAACACTGGATCATGATTCATATCTTCAACCCCCTAATAGCGGAGGGATCATTGAAAACGTGGTGTTATTTGTTGGTTGGTGACTCACTAAGATGGGAACAATAACGGATCTTTGCTCGAAAGCTCTTCCAGGACCAGATGTTGGCTCCCCGCCTTTTTTATTTAAATGCACTGCCCTTATCGCACTAGCCGGGGGTAATTGTTTACAATCAACACCCCGAAATTGCAGATTTATACACCCCTAATTTGCCACACTGACGTCATCCAACCGCACTAATACACATACCAAACAAACAACATAAACAATTTTAAAATGACTAAGTGCGAGATGTTTTCATAATAAAACGGTCTGACGATTATTTAACAAATTCCCAGCTACAAACCCCGGATACGAGTCACGAGCATCGCTTGGACTCAGGTAGATTTCACAAGTTGCCTTTAGTGAATCACCCTGTAGAAGGGTGCGTAATGACAGATGACAACACGTATGACTCAAATCGAAATTATTTAGTCAGTGAATGATCAAACAAATCAAGATAGTGGGCTAATTCTGAGGGGATTCCCCCTATCAACGTTACCAAAACACGGAAATGGCAAAGTGCAACACTTTCCGGCCACTGATACGTCGCGATTTAACACAATTCTAATTTATGGAAAATGGATCGGGTTATCGTTCAGATATTTATTCATGTTATTCAGATCTTCGAATTTTTTTGGAAACAAAACATGACTCATATGAAAATTTACAAATTTAAGCACATCCAATTGTTTTTTTTTAATTTCAATTTCAAATCAGTCAATTATGAATATGGAAATTGTGAATGAAAACACTTACTTTGTTGAGGTATAGGCCTGAACCTCAGCACTAGGCAATTGCTGGGCCTTTTAATCCTCATTTTTGTTTACACTGCACGCAGTTTCACTCAAAAAAATCACTTCAATTATACGGACTGTCTGATACTATGCAAGTGATTCCGCACCGAAACGATCACTAAAGTGATGTGAAATGGAGAGGGGACTATGCGTCATTCACTGTCCATTAATGTTTATGTTCTGCGTCATTTTAAACACTCAAGGCCGAAATTGAAATCCCCTTGTACTTCCAGAAATCACCACAGTTTTTTTTGTTTACCATATTCCCGCTCCATGAGTAATAATTAGGAAAATGAAGGAAAGCACTGACTAATTCTGTTATTGTTTATTACGTGCGCAAAATTTCACTAAACCCTCTCTTAACGCTATCACTTATCGCAAATCGAAATCTGCTATTGGGAGATAAGTTTAATTGTCCATGATTCACTAAAATGTCAAAATCAGGATCATAGATTAGAAAAATTACTCATAAAGGTGATTAGGATTTTTCGAACTGACTTTTGATTCGGATGAAATGAATAATGAATCACTCAGAGCAAATCTTTTTAATAAATTATTTATTAATTATAATCAAACACGAACGAAAACGGTGAAAAAGCAACATGAATAATAGAAATGCAAATTCGATGATGATTTACACAATGTTTAAACAATGACACTTCAGTGGAAAAATTATTCAACTTGCGGTATTGAAACTGCAGCCCGAAATACGGTTTACATTAGGGTGCGTAACTTTGATAACGCACTGAGTCAAGCGTTTAGTGTGCACCACCTGCCTTTAGTCATGCCGACCGAAATAAAAAACGTTTTAGGAGTCGCCAAAGAGGAACTCCTTCCGACATGACCAACTGGAAAACTATTTAAATCATCAACAATTTACATTATCAATTTAACCTTTGAAACAATGTGCTAAGTAATCGATGCTTTCAGTCGCACAGCGAGATTTTCACAATCATTTTCCATTTCCTTTGCCAGATTTTATCAGTCCTTTTCATATTTCTCAATCTAAGAGGCACAAGGCTTATTAGTCATACAACTTTGATATCTTGTATTTCATAACGACCTTTATTTAATCGCTCCCGACAAAATACACTACGATAGTGATAGTAACATAATAACTCATCGCAGACATTCTTTACACATAGTTGTAGAATATTGGATTACAGTACGATTTGAATAAAAACATTTTTATTTGTCACAACTCTTTACAATTAAGTTTAATTAAAAGATAATGCGTAATTCGCCAAACATTTGTTGTGCAGATTTCATCCCACTTTCCAAATATTAATTATAAATGAGTAAACAGTTCGTTTAATTGACGAATGATGATCCAAGAATGCCAAAATTCGATTGAAAATGACTGTGAAATCCCTGGAAGAGTGTTCATAATGGTATTTTTCTACGATAGTTGGAATTTCTTGACAACAGTTCGTGTCCTTTTTTCCATAAAAGTGGAATTTCCTCCGAATTCTTGAAATAAGTAGACGATGATATTGCCGTACTGATTTGTATTTACATTGTGCTGTATTAGTCATGTCTTTTGGCAAGGACTAATGGTACATAAATACAGTCACATATTTAAACGCTTGAGTCAAATGACATCAACTTTTGTTTTTAAAATGACAAATGCGCCACAAACAGAAATTTTAAAAATAATTTAAGGAAGTTAAAGTTGCTTCTTCAATATAACCATAAAATGTAAGTGCAATTTTCGCCACAAATTTCTTACCGACCATAAATAAAAAAACAGCAAACAACTACCATAAACCACTCGCTATTGTTTCCACAATTTACAACTTACTTAAATCATAATCCATAAACGCACACATGGAAAAATCCGCAGCTGGCGATTTCAATGTATCTAATTAATTAGGATAAAAGAGGAGAATCAATATTGTGCCAGGACTCCTTTTCCTATTTTCACCGAGTGGTACGAGATAACGATTTCAACAAGCGAATTTAAAAGTGCTTACCGACACATATTTATAGATTTGTATTTATTTATTTATCAATTAATCTCTTTATTGATCGTGCAAATTTCAAGGGCTTTGTTTCACACAACGTTTGATTAAATAAAAAATAAGCTAGAAAACACGCACGGACGGACTTTTAATTTTATTTTACAAGCATGGAACAAATTTATCAAGGATAAGCGTTTCATATCAGGACAACAGATTAGAAGAGAAAACTGACGTCAGACATCTCATAATTGTGTGTTAAACATTGTTATTAAAAACATATTTATCGAAGAAATTTACAAATAAATTAATTTATTCGAGACAGGTCTGTAAACAGTCCATTATTTGATAGTTAGCAATGTGGGTGGCAGTAATTTCTTTAAGAGTGAAAGCGCTACAATAAACAACTCAGGTGCCCCTCGATGCTTTGACGGACTTTGATAAGACATTGACTAGATATCATCAGTTCACCTGAACAAGGGATTTTTCCCTTGTCCAGCTCGTCAAAAATGAATTTTTGGCGCAGTTTGGTCAGTTTTGATTGTTGCTATCTGGGTAATAATTGTCAAAATAGCAAGTATTATCTTTAAATTTACTCATTCATCGGGAAACGAGCCGTGTGCAAAATGCAGAATTGTCGATATTTTTGTCCAGCAACGTCACAGCTTCGCTCCAAGGTGGATAACACTCCGTGACTCAGCTGACAGTTAGGGGGAAGAACTGTCGCAAAAACTGACGTAGTGTTTTGTTTTATTTGTACACAATGGCAAAACAAATTTACAACGCAATTAAACGGATACGAATAAATATTTAAATATTACTTAACAGTTACAACAGTATTGCTCAGTTTTAAATCAAATATTTGATAGTGTCATATCTTTTTATAAAACGGTTTTTCTCAGCAAAACTCGCAAGTGCCTTGCAATCTCTCTACTACGCAGTTTCGCTTGAAAAGCTCGGCGCGGGAAGTGACTTACCGATGAGGAGCGCCGGCTCCTTGTTGTCTTCGACGAGGGAGGAAAGCACGAGAAGAAGGGGCTGCGCTGTCGTAATCCGCTCTTTATCACACGTGTTGTCGTCGTAGACGATGACCTCCTTGAAGGCCCTCCGCTTGAGCACGTCTTTTCCCTCCCTCGTGGTGGCCAGGTCGGCCAGGGTGGCCTTCCCCTGCTGCAGCCGGCGCCGGTTGAACCTGTCCGAGCAGTTGATGTTGATGGCCCCGTTGATGTGGTTGACGTTGTAGGAGATGAACGGGCGGCAGTCCAGCACGATGAAGGACTTGGGGCCATGCCGGGCCGCCTCGAGCTTGACTTTGAGCCCGTCGGGGTCCAGCGTCTTGACCTTCTTCAGGACGAGGGCCCTCTGGAGGGTCGCGCTCTCGGCGCACGGACTCGTCGGCAGGCTCACGCTCGGGGTATCCAGCTTGCAGCGCTTGGGGGGACTTAGCGTGAGATGGCCCGGGGTCGGGGGTCCAGGCTCACTAAAACTTCGGTTTAGAGGAAGCTTTAGACCGTCCCGCGGCCGACTGCTTTCGAGACACACTGACATGACGCTAGTTACGCACGTCACGCGCTATATCTGGAAGAGTTGAGGAAAACTCACGTTAGTGCCAACACATGCTGTTGTTCTCGGTTATAAATGCAACAACACCCCCTTGAACGGCCCATGCACCCCTCCACGCACTCCTGACTCACGGCGCACTTATCAATGAAACTGGGTGAATGACTGGATGATAATTACTCCTTCCTGTTGCATGGTGCGAGAAGAACAATTTGTGGAACTTAATTAGGGGTGGCCTAGCGCGCTTTCGGCCACATGATCGACTTGCGGAGGGGCGAAGCAACAAGTTGACAACAGAAATTTGATTAATTCCTTATCTATCTCAATTAATATCGCTTTAATCAGGAGCAAATCGCAATTGTTGTATCAGCCCATTATTATTATTATATTTGATAAGATAACAATGGCTCAATTTGTCTTGTAGGATTTTTGATTTTACTCCAAATTAAAAATTGCTGTTTGAGTAACGCGTTATCAATCTTGCGGAAGTAATGCAAAGGTTCAACACAATTATCTAATCGGTTGGGAAACTGCGGTCGACTCGCAAATTTTGATTCAGTTGGGGGTTTTAAAGGCCAAACCAGCGGGCTCCTAAATATAGAGCGGGGAAATGTCAACAAAAGCGTATCGAGGAAAAACAGGAAGATTTTCCCATTTATCGATTGTTTACGAAATTGTCAGGCTGACTGACGCGTGTCATTTAAAGGTCGCAAATTGTGGACTTACCGAAGTTGGCCGCAAAGGCCGTTAAATCCGACTGTTTTGACACAAGGTGTTTAAAACATTATTTACAAATAGGAACACATTTCACCAACATTAACATATCGTGGCACAGAAATTTCCACTAGCGTTCGCCGATTAAATGATAGACACGTTCAATATGGAACATCCTTAAAGGCGCGAAATTTGCGATACTAACTAAAATAACCTCGTATGCGTATAGTCGTCGATGACGGATGAATATGAGTCAATGAGTCATGCACCATACAAACCATTCAGTTCATGCCCGCATTGCAATTCCTTGTTTGCCATTGGCCAGAATGTGACAACCGCGCCGGCGCACTGCCCGCGATGACTAATGCTCATAATTCTAGTCCAATCTTTCGAAAATGATTCATTTCATTGTAGTCGATAACTTATTCCAATTCGATACGATGTCGACCTATCTTGTTTAGACATAGCGCCATTAGATCCATTACATATAGACACTAGATAAGGCGCTTTATTTGCCAGCCTTGCGAGCATCTGCCGCAGAAACCAGGATATTTTCGAAATATGACTCACAGCTATTCAATAATCAACATTCCAATTTGAACGGACCGAACTTGCGGCAAATCTGGAAAGTCGCAAGAAATCGCGCTTAATTGCCTCAGATCCAACAATACTCGTTATCACCCTGACATAAAATGTTATGATTCATTTATTTGCTAGAGCCAACGTCATGGAACTTCTAACTTTAAATGTAAACACCGACAATAAATAATATCAATTATAAGGCAAAACGCAGTTTGAGAATTTTTCTTGTTTATTTTATGACCATAAAAGACCAAAATAAAACACTTAACGTGCTCACAATAGAATATCGACCCAAATACCTATAGATGTTACAATGATATCAACCAAGAACACTCGCCCGACTCTAATTTAAGAATTATTTCTAAATTCTGGTCTGAGCACCCACTTCAAATAGTAAATAGTGACTAATACTGTTTTTTGTATTTGATCAGTTAAACGCCACTGTATTTTTAAAAAATATTGCTTGTCGATAAAAATTTACGGAGAAATTGTAATTCCCTGAAAATATCTTTCATCTAAATCAGTGAAACGGCTGAATAAACAAATATGAAAGACATTTGGCTCCGATAAACACACCAGAGAAAATTCCAAATGCTGGATTTTTTGTAATTAAACGATGCCTCCTCCTTCTTCGAACATTACTCATTTAATTTAAGGGAAGTGTTGTAGGTGTTAAAAACCAGAAGTATGACTTAATTGAGATTTCCCGGATTTTTCTTTTGCCCTAATAGACTGTGTGCTCGCCTAAACCAATATCAACAACATCGTCAAACTAAATTGTTAACTTGGTGAGATTCCAACTTAATTAATTCACTCTCACTAAGAGCGTGAATAACGAGATAATGAAAATGATGTGTACGGTTTGTCCTTTTTTTGACTTTCTAAATTTTTTGCATGTCATGTTATGCTAATAATGATTGATCAAAGTTTAAATATTGGCGATTTTGGGTGAGGTAGGCAACTCGTAATATGCCAGGACTAGCTGGTTGCATCCGTTTCGAATGGAACTAATACAGTAGGCTCTCGTCAATCAGCACTAGCTGGGTAAAATTGATATTTTTTTTGAGTTAGAACGAACGGTGAGGTAAAAAGCTCAACTAAAATATTTTATTAAATTAAATACTCGTACAACAATGTGTAAATTCCTCAAGTGCCTATTACAAAACAGTAACAATGAAACTAATACAACAGATGTGAAGTCGTAAGAATAGGTTGACTTAAATAAATGTCATTTATCATTATTATATAATACAAATATATACAGCATTTTATCACATGTTCATGTTAGATAGCAGTAGTATTGTTGTGGCCACATTACGTTATTGCAATATAAAGATAGAAAACTAACAAAACTATTTTTTGGTTTCGGAATCAAGAAAATCAATGTTTCTCCTAAAATTTGTACATTCTTGACTTAAGAGGCACACAGATAATGCAATTAATATATAGCACTTGTGGATGATGGTATTATTTAACGTTTTGATGGTGGTAATAGGTGATTTGGTAATTCTGATGGTAAATCGTTTCCGTCGATTTTTATGTTTATCAAGTGCATTGCTAGTGCGAACTCCTCATTATCCAACATTCCGTCTTTATCAACATCGGCCAGCTTCCATATCTTACTCAACACGGAATTGGGCAGCTTCGACTTAACCATTTCGGATTTCGCAGCTAAAACAAACATTTAATTATAATCACACACTGAACAAACATTATATAAAGCGATTTTGTGTCACTGTATCAATAAATACGAGTTTTTTTATAGTTGCTGATACGTTTACGTATCATTTCTTATCACTTGACAAATATGTGCTTACAGGTTTAATTTCCAGCTTAGCGTTTTGAGTGTTTTTGATATTATGCAACTGGGGTTTAAAATCAAGCTCCAATTCCTCCCGACCGAATAGATTAACAACATAACGCTTTATAACTGTTATAACGAGGCCGTTTTTATTGTTCTAATTGTCCCAATTTGGCGAAAACTTTTACCAAAATTATAAAAAGGAAATTCTGTATCAGTTAGTCAGTGATAACGTCAAATATAAACATGACACCACCGAGCGGATTTAGGAATTTTAAGTTTTCAGCACATCTGAAAATGTTATGAGTTTTTAATTGAAATTTTACGGCCAGAACTAGTAAACACACGAGACTTTTATTTGTATATTTCAGGTGGTGGTCGCACATGTGAAAATGGTTCTCGTTAAATTTTAAAACCCTAAATGGCAAAGCTAATTAGTGACGGGAAGAGTGTCAATTAGGCGAAATCAAACCATTAATTTTTTATAGGTGACGTGTCACGCCTCAGTGATAAGATTCGGAGTATCGTCTAAATCAATTAAATACTTGTCGTTTAACGATTAGCAAGTTATAAAAAACTGATAGGATATCTTACCCATTCCTGTGACTTTGCCATCAGCGCTGGCAATTTGATCGAAAATTTGGTCGTATTTCGCCTTTTCCCTATTGACGATCCAGTCAATTTCGCCGGCTCCGGCATCAATCCCTTCTCCCTTTTTGTACCCAAACGGTGACACGGTGTCCTCCACGTTAACAAAGGCCCCACCTTTGACATTGCCCGTTGTTTCGGTATTATTGACTTCCTCCAATGGTATTTTCGCCATCAGATTAGCGATATCGTCGGCTAGCATCCGATCGACGATTTCCAGCAGTTTAGGCTTGAGGGGGTGGAACTTGGTGAAGTCTTGATTGGCTAAAATCTCTTGCATTTTCTTAATTTCGGGGAAATCCCCGGGCGAAATCTGGTGCTCCTTTTGCAGCCTTTCATAGATCGCCCCTAGACTCTTGATCAGTTCTTTCTTTTTCGAGTCCTTGCCAAAGACGGAGGGCATTTCCTTGCGAAGCTCGGAGATGATGTAGGCGTGCACTTTGGCCAGTCTCGCCCGCTTGATTAAGTCGTTAAGTTTTCGCAGAGCGGCGTTCCTGGGCAGAGACTGTAAGTCTTTGAATAAATCCTGCTTCTCGTCTTCGAACAGCCGTCGATTGACGTCGTAGCGGAGCGGTTGGTCCCAGAAAGAGCCGATGTAGACTCTGGCGACTTCGGGGGTTTGCAGGACTTTGCCTAGGGACCACATCAGCGCTCCGTAGACCCGCATGAGCTGCTGGTGGTCAATCATATCAGCCTTGTTAAGAACAATCCGGATTTTGTCATCATGCCCACGCAAGGCTTCAATTGAACGCCTGAATTCGTCAGATATGTCCAATTTGTGAGCGTCAAACAGCAGGATTATCCTGTCCACCCTCTCGGCGAACCACTCCAGGACCCCCGTGAAGTCGTAGCCTCGGTCGACGCGCTGCTTCTCCCCGGAGAGGATCCCGGGGGTGTCGATGATGGAAATGTTCTGCAGGACCGGGGAGTTGACCAGGGAGCATTGCAGGCGGTTCAGGAAGGCGTTCCCGAACTTGCCGAGCGGCCGGAACTGTCTTTTGGGGTCGACGACGAGGGCATTCCCTGGGATTATTCCCTCCTTATCGTCGTACATAACAGCTATGAACCTGTCTGTGGTGGGCTCGGGCCCGATCCGGATCCCCGGGAAGTCTCGCTCGAGGAGGTATTTGATAAACGTAGTCTTTCCGGTTGAATACTGACCAACTAATAGTATCATCGGCTTCGCATCGAAGTCGGAATCCTCAAGCTGGGGCGAGTGAAAGTCGTGGAACTGATAATGCTGCTCCAAAGGCAATAGCTTATTTTTGTAAATGGTCTTAAGTCCTTCGACCACATTTTCGTACACTTCGGTTTTATTATTGTCTCTTGTTAACCAACTAAACATTTTGACACAGGTTATACCACTGCTTAACTAATAAATAACTTGAAATGCTCTCTAAACGGGCGGAGTGACATATCTCTACAATAATTAACTGATTTGATTACTCGTGGTGGTGGGAGTGGATTCTCCATTGCCAACGTTGCATTCTTAGAAACGTCAAATTAAAAAAAAATATCACGTGGCACGTGCCAGCAAGAACACAATATGGCAAAGAATTGCACAACTATTTGTTATAAATTTATAAATAAATTATTGCATTAACAAAAACTCGGGTTGTTATGCAACCAGTAATACAGTCGTTTGCTTGAGGGGCGTACCATTGTTGCGTTATTTAAATAATAGTAGCACTTAATCATCATCCTTCAATAAACAGAAACCTCCTTCCTGTCGTGGTGTGAGGAATGTAATTAATATGCTCGTTTTGATTAAATTAAATAATGCGAGGTCAGTTGATAATTTTGAAGGGTGACTACTTGATCTCTTCGCACGTGTAGTGCTAGGTGGGGGTAGTGGTGGGGGAGGGTTAATAAGTTAATACACCAAACTGTTTGCCATCATTTATTCTAAGAAAGAAAAATACATTTATATAGCTGAACTCTCTATATTAAAATAATATACCTATCTAAGACATACTCTCCCGTCGCTTCGAGGACAATAATACTAAAAAACTATTGTCATTTTGTGTTTTTATCACAACAAAGAAGTTTGAAGAGGTATTTAGTGCGCGGCACCTGCTCGTTCAGCGATCACCTGGTGTGTCGTGATCGGCGACAAGATACAAGAACTGAAAAGCAATAGCCAGCAGCGAGATCCCTAGCAAATCCCCAATTGACGTCAAATACGGAATAGCGGAGTTGTCCGGATCGATTTTCTTCTTCCACATCCAGTGGATCATGATGTATGCGACATACAGCAAAGTGGCTACTTGCATCACAGCTGCACATAGATATACCACTACGAATAAAGAGCTAAGGGAGGTGTCTCCGCCTTTCATGTAATCAATTGTGTAGATAAATATGACGTGGCCGGGGATCACCATTGACATCAGAACGCGTGTTGTCCGAGCGTGCACTCCTTTGCCGCAAAAACTGGTTACAGGTGATATGAAAATGACGGTATCCTCATCGACGTTTGATTCGGAAGTGAGGATACCTAGCTCGGCTTGTTTATGTAGCGCTGTTGAAATCCTACTCGCTTGAACTGCAACGAGGTTGCCTCCGACACCGTTGATGACTGGTTGGAAAACTGCAATTCCTTCGAATCTGGACACCATGAAGTCTAAGATTAAGCCGCCCATTGAGCTTATCAACATTGCGACCACCACGGGCGTCCACCCATGGTATAGGACGTCCTTCGTATACACGTTTTTCTTGGCTATCCAGACCCAAAGGGGGATAGCCAAGATGTAGCCGGCGATTATTAACGGCGCTAACCAGTCTTGGGTGCCTGGAAAATTGGAATCTAAGTATGCAGTGGTGCGGAAAGGCGCGGTATCTCACCAAGTGAGTCGTATAAGACGGTTGAGACCCATGAAAGGAGCGTTAGTGATGTGATATCGCCTAAACTTGCCGCTATAGGGGTAGCAACATTATCAGGGTTGATATGGCAATGTCTCGAGAAGACAATGACGCCAGCTGTTATTAAACCTAAGACGAAGCTGGCTATTGACACTGTTACTAGACTACTGGCACATAACAAGTAAGCACGATCTAATTCGACGTCGTAACTCTTTATGGCTCCCATTACAACGGCGACTACAGCTCCCAAAAACCCTACAACTATGGCCTGACACTGGATAAGTATTAGATTGCCAACAATAATGCTTATTTTTTGTTTGGTTGTGTCCATATGACCGAGATTGGCTTGCGTTGATAGTCGAGACGCTAGCGTCATTTCTAAGTTGCCTTTTAAGCCCAAAAGTGCAGGTACCAAGATTACTAGTTCTGTGATTTCTTCAAATACTGGCCAGTGCTGGAGCGGCAAAAATTGAAAATGTGACTTTTGCGACATGGGGTGACAGTACCTGTATTCTGTCTAAAACTAGCCCGGCAAAGACCATTCCAAACCCAGCGATTAGGAAAGGAATGAAGACTTGTATCGCAATCGAAAAATACGTCTCTTGGATCCGATCTTCATCATCATAAATCTTTGCCTCAACAACAACATCTGGAAGTCTTCCATTATCGTTATCACTATTATCCTGTGGAGACTTGACGAGGGTTATTTCCGTATCAATTGTAGGACCGGTGTCGAAGGCACTTGATGGGCTCGGTGTATCTGAGGATTTTCGCGAAAGCTGAACATGATTGATACTGCCCATGGCTTTAGATCCATAGTTTTCTTCACTAAAACACCAATGATTTTTGCTAAAGTCGCTAGCATGCAACACTAGTACCTAGGATGACAATGTTGCGTTCTGGCAATTTTTAAGGCTCAAGAGCCCGTCTAACATACACGCGACTACATCATGTGATGAACTGATTCTATCGATTTTGTCTACGTCTGGAATCATGAGGAACGTCTCGACGCCGGTTGTTACAGGCGACACGGCTGCGCAAAGGGCACAGGTGACGTCCATTCAAAGGTCAAAGGAAAATTATTTGGCGGGAAAGGGTGGGGCCAGCGGACGGCAACCAGTTTTTGATTAAAAAAGAATTAAGGACGCCGGTAACGGACGTCCATTCGAAACGAATGATGTGTGATGCTGAACAATCGGCGCAAATATTACGCAATGTCACGATTTTTTTAATGAGTTTTTATTTACATTGACCTGGTGCCCTTTGCGGCGCGTGGGTTGTTTTGGCGCACATGCAATGTTACGTAGGTAACAATTACATCTTTTTCGGAAGCGGAAGCAATTTGTAGTCAAAGCGACTTTGACTAAAATGATAAAATAATTTTCCGAGCGACAATTTCATTAAAACTGCCTTGACATTACAATTTTACGTGGTACATTAAATTTGCCTGTTTTTATGAAATAATTACCTGCTCATCAAACAAGCCGAAATTTCGGAGACGTTCAAAGTTTTTGTAATAGAGGATGACACAGTTATTTTAATTGAAGGGAAAAATGCTCTGATTAGGGAAATGCTTCAAGCGAGAATAGATTGGCGGGAAACGGTGCTATGACTTACATAATTTGAAAGCGCCTATTGCCTAGGTTAATCTTATTGAATATAATAGCAAATTTCCTGTGCTCTAGTAAAAAGTAAGTCAACTTCTGACACAGACCTGAAACTAAATCTAACTTGAAAGCAATGTGGCACTTAAAGCACGAGAAATTTAAGTAAAGCCGCTCACTAAACCCAAAACTACTCACCCCGTGGTCATCTGCAACTCTTTTTGTTTCTACTAGTGCAAATTAGTTTGTTATTTTGCTCAAAATCCATACTTCTCGTGGGAATACATTTATAATCACAATACACTTAAATTTAATGACGGTAGATTTTTTGTCAGTTGATCATTAAGTTTGTTTGTTGTGAGTTGGAATAAGACGTGGTTTTTTCTTTCAAACTTTGCTATGTTTTGAATTTTATTGCACCTTACAATTGTGAGTCTTACTCCAAACTGCTTTCTGCGCAATTGTCCAGCAATGGCCACAAGTTATTATGGTCATTATGCTATTACGCCCTCATAGCGTCGTTTAAATGCGTGAAAATGGCCCATGAATTTGCTATGAGCAAGAGCCTTGAGTTACTATTTGCAGTTGGTGGTGCTTCCGCGATTAGCACATTTTTAGCGAACACCCCATACATAAAACCCCCAAAAAAACCAAGCGTTACAATAATGAAATAGAAAATTTATTTCTCTCGATACTGTATATAATAATGTTGATATATATCGTATGTACATAAGAATAGCACCAATGAAGCAAGTGGAAATTTATTACAAACGTACATTAAAGGTAGTTATTTAATCATCACAAGTGGCCTTTTAGAATTCATATTTTCTAAATTAATCACCAACGTCGCTATCGCGGTCACCGATTAGGAACAAAAATTGGAAAGCTACGCCAAGTAGTAGAGTCCCGAGGAGGTCTCCCAGTGCGGTCAGGTAAGGAATGGCCGAATTGTCGGGGTCGATATTATGCTTCCACATACTCAAAGTCATCACTTGTGCGATGTAGAGCAACAGAAGGACTTGCAGAAGGGCCGCTATCAGATAAACAACCATGAAGATCAAAGTGAAAGAAGTATGACCGGCCTGGAGATAACTAATAGTGTACGAAAAAATAAGATGTCCCGGAATGACCATAAGCATGAGCATGCGCGCAGTCCCGGCATGAGTTGTCTCACGACTATCACAGAATGCTGAGCAAGGGCTAATACAGACTTGCATATGACTTGGTAATTGGCCAGGCTTCGCCCTACTATGAAGTTCAGTCGAAATGCGACTGGCTTGTACAGCGACTAAGTTTCCACCAACTCCATTAATGACTAGTTGAAAAACAGCTACACCCTTATACTGCGAGACAGTAAAATCTAAAATCAAGCCCCCGACGCTGCTTATGATCATCGCAGCGATGACGGGCGACCAGCCACTAAACAACACAGTACACGTGTACTCGTTTCGGCTCGCGATCCAAGCCCAAACTGGCACTAAAATCAGTCCTAAAACAATAATAACAGACGTCAGCCATGGGTGGCTCCCCATGGTGTGATAAAAAATCGAGGCAAGCCACGAAAGACATGCCAAGGTGGTGAGATCACCCAGACTCGCGGCGATAGGCGTCGCCACATTATCAGGATTGATGTTGAAATACCGCGAAAAGAGTATCACCCCGACCATTACAAACCCCAGGATAAAACTCGCACCAAAAGCCGTAACAATACTACTGGCACATAGGAGAAGTGCGTGGTTCACGTTTATCACACCAGATGGCACCCAACCGAAGACAACGGCAGCCAGTGATGCTAGGAACCCCACAACGATGGCCTGACACAAAATCAGGGCCAAGTTACCAACTATCAGACTTAACATTTGTTGACGGGTGTCTAGGTGACCCAAGTTCGCGTGGGTTGACAGTCGGGACGCTAGGGTCATCTCTAAATTGCCCTTAAGGCCTAGTAAGGCGGGGACGAGGATGTACACTTCCGAGACTTCCTGGTACACTGGCCAGTGCTGGACTTTATCAAGGAGAAGGCTCGCGGCGACCATTCCAAACCCAGCAAGGAGGAACGGGATGAACATTTGGATGGCAGTGGCCCATAATGACTCTTTTTGTAGCGTCACGACGTCCGGTTGAATGAAATTATTCTTCTCCAGTAAAGTACAAGTGTCCGAAGCCCCTTCCTCATCCCACTATAACCCGGGCTAGTGATTACCTCCCCAATTTGCAAAAAACTACTCACAGGTTCCTGATATCGCGGATTCATGACGATCGTCCCATCAACCAGTCTTTGTTTACGATGAATTACATTACGTGTTACGTCCATTTTACGTAAAAACGATCACCGCCCCTGTAAAAACCCCAGTTATTCCCCTTTTGCAACCCAAGAAACTAACCTTAAAATCATCATTGCAACCATTGATACTCAATCACAATAAAAAAGGCGAGTTACGCAAAACAATAAGAGAACGATTAATCAGATTAACACGTACACAAATTAAAATGTAAGTAATCCAAAACATTTTAACACAAAACGTCAAAACTGACACCTAGCGGGATATTTGATTTGGCCGGGAACGCCAAACCAACGCGGACAATATCCCTAGACGTCACAATCAAATTCAAATTTGAACGAAACAAACAAAATTAAACAAATATTGATTTTTTAATATTTATGTGGGGAACAATCGGGTCAGATATGGACAGTCATTGACTTTTGGTGTGGGCGCAAATTAAATACAGGTCTTTAAGGAAAAATGTACTTGGGGATGAAAAAATCACACTCCAAATACCTTTTTTTTAAATAAAATCTTAGACGATTCGTTGCCTGCTCGCAGCGGACAAGCAACAACCTCAATTGGCTTAAAATAGAACGCTGGCGTCTGAAAATAAACAACCGGCACCCGTCCATTTAGTTCGCGTGTTCTTTTTCGACATGACGAAAAGTAGCATTTTCCAAAAGTACTGTGAGAAAGCAATTGGCACTTTAACGGAGGAAGATGTCGAGAAATTCAAATCAACAACACGTGACGAGGAACGCATTAGAATGCTGTACGGTGTTGCCCAAGCGGTCCCAATCACGCCGATTAACAACGGCAAGGACCTCAAACAAGCCCAGGAGGCGAAAATCAGCGGAAACAAACTGTTCGCCGCCAAAAAATACGAAGAAGCTTTGCATGCGTACAATGAGGGGATAGTTGTTTGTCCGCAGGACACAGGTAAATGAAATTGACTCCTATAGTGCTTCAACCGTATTTTTAGACGACGGTAGGGAATTGCTGACAATTTTGATTTCCAATCGCAGCGCAGTTTTTTTCGAACAGGAACACTTCCGGAAGGTTTTCGACGATATTGATTACGTTATCGCCGTCGGTAATTACCCCCCGAAACTGCACTATAAAATTTGGTTGAGGAAAGCCAAATGTTACGACGCGTTGCAGAATGAGAAATACGCGGAGGAGACTTATAATTTAGCCATCTCGAGCTTGAAACATGCCGAGCTTGACGAAAAAAGCCGCGAGAAAAAAATCGCAGAAATACAAGAGTCACGCAAGAAGAAGAGGAAAGCGTGTCCAGACAAAAACCAAATTATCCCAATTTCCAACGCGGATCTTTTCGCGAACGGGAACAGGGAGTATGTGGCCGCACATAAGAACGTTTATTTCGATTTTGACCCAATCTTGGGGCGGTTTGCACGCGCCTTGGAGGATTTTGACACGGGTGTTATAATTGTCGAGGAAACTCCGCACTGTGCTGTCATTTCCCAGGAAAATGCCTTAATGAATTGCCAGTTTTGTTGTATTTCCACGCAACAGCCCGTTGCGTGTCGTAATTGCGGTCACGCGGTTTTTTGCAGTCTCAATTGCGAAAGACAAGCGAATTTAACTTTTCACAAATACGAGTGTAAAGCTCAACCGGTGTTGTTTCACGCCGGAGCCTCGATCAATTGCGCGATGGCTCTGCGGATGATCTCGCAGAAGCCGCACGGGTTTTTCCAACAAAAGAAAAAGCTGCTGAAGGATTTTTTGAAAGACAATTGCAAGAAAGTGCCAATCAAGAGTCAGATCTATCGATCGGATGATTATAATGCCGCGTTTTTCCTCTGTCGGAATGAACACTTGAGGAAAAAAGGGGAATTGGTGCATTATTCCGTAATGGCGATTTATTTGTTGCGGCTTTTGAAATTCTCGGGCTATTTTGGGGGGAATATCAAGGATGATGTTGTCACAGAAGAAGAGGTTTTTATTGCGAGTTTAATTCTACGACACTTGCAAATTCTTCAATTTAACTCGCACGAAATATCCGAGCTTAGAAATTTGAACGAAGAAATGGTAACTAACGGAATACAGTGTCACTACAAGAGCGAATACATAGGAGCTGGGTTGTACCCAACTTTGGCACTTTTTAACCACTCCTGTGACCCAAGTATAGTTAGGTATAACATAGGGAATCGAATGATTGTACGCACAATAAAGCCAATCAAAGCCGGAGAGATAATTTACGAAAACTATGGCCCTTTGTACACTTCCATGGACGCAGACGAAAGGAGAGTAACCCTCCAAAATCGCTATTGGTTTGAATGTTACTGCACTCCTTGCCAACAAGAATGGCCGCTCTTCGAATATATGGACCCTAATCAGATCAAAATCGGGTGCCAAAAAGAAAATTGCCCATTCGAATTCACTTTATACAAAGACGACTTATGTCCTTACTTCCAGTGTGACTATTGCGACGGTGTCACTAAAATTTTCCCTTCCTTGAAAGGTCTTTCAGTAAGTGGACCACAAATTCGATCGATTATTTTATTTTAAATTTTCCAGCAACTGGCAATAATGTTACCAAAAGCTGAAGATTTATACAGTGCTGGTGAAACACGTGAAGCTATGAAGCTTTTTATGCAATCCTTGGACATACTGTATAAATATTCAAGACCTCCGTGTCCCGACATGATAAAGGTTCAGCAACGTTTGAAGACACTTTTCGTCCATTTGGGGAACAAACAATATAATTATGTACAAAAATTGTAATTAAGCGAATAAAGTTATCAGTTTCTCAATTTTTGATTTTTATCTAAATTATTTGCAGTGGGAGAAGTACTTATATACGAGCTCCACTTGAATCTAGGTTGATTAACCGCCACATTATCAATCTAAATGTGAATTGTGATTGTGCCTAGTAATAGTAAAATGTGTTACTTTGTTAATTATGTTTTGCTAATTCTAACGTTCGCAGGTGAGTGTTCATAAAAACGGTTTTTAATTTTTACGCCCGTAATAATATTACATAAAAAATTAATAGTTTTGCAAATTTAGTATGCTGCTGAACATGAAAACTAAATAAAATTTTGTGTGGAAATAAATAATTCAGGGCAAATTTATAGAAGCTCATGCAAATTAATTATCCGTGATCTGGCTCCAAATTAGCATTTTCGATGTTTGCTAATTAAATATCGGAGCAAAAGTTTTCAATCGGGAATTACTGTTTAACGGCCAATTAACCCCTCATTAAGGGTGAATTAACATACAAATTACATGGTAGATAACAAGAAGATGAACACCTGCTATTGTGAAATCAATAAATCTATGTGCAATCCGGATCAATAGGTAAATTAGTCGCCACAATCCCAGGTGTTACTTCAGGTGTTTGTTATGATAAGATAATCGCTTGCTGTGAATCATAATTTTTATAATAATAATAAAACGGGATTACAGGAATTGCCTTCTCCTGCACTACGGACGGTGATTGTAAAGCACCTAACACCACGTGTAATGAAGACAATTGTGAGTGTCCTTTAGGATACTTGCTTGACTCAGAAGGGAAAGAATGTTTGCCATGTATGCACTTTTCATAATACTTGATTTTTTTCTCAAAATGGTCTTTAAGATGTAACCGAATATAATGGAGAATGCTCGCAAGATGCACAATGCGAGTGGCTGGGAGAGAACAGCGAGTGTGCTAACGTTTGCAGGTGCAAGGAAGGATACCGGTGGTACCTTGGACTCTGCAGGCCATACGCAGGGCTTGGGGGAAACTGCGCCGAAAACATTGATTGTTTCGATGGCTATAATCTCCAATCTTTGACTTGTTCCAATGGCAAATGCGCCTGTAGCGAGGGATATTATCAAAGAGGCAATACTGACTGCAGAAAAATAGCTTCAAGTAAGTTCTATCTCTACTATACCCTTCATAGCACAGTTAAACCTAGAAAACGACCTTTGTGCCTTGGATATTGACTGCAAGGATGCGAACACTGCTTGTATACTTGGAAAATGCAAAGAAAAGAAAACAGTCTTAACGCTGGATGAAAAAGAAGACGAAATCGAAGAAGAAGTCGCGAAAAATACCACAGACGCCGTCCCTTGCACAACAGACGCCGATTGCTCCAAGATCCCAAACTCTGAATGCTACCCAAAAACCGGCACTTGCATTTGCCAAAAACAGTTCTTTTTCAACGCAGACGCCACAGCTTGTGTGGCGGAATTAGGGGTCAACGTTAAGTGCACCAAAAACAGTGACTGCCCCCTCAAACCTGGAAAATGCCAGGATGGGGTTTGCTACTGTCGCGATTATTATTTCGTTGCCGACGGCAATCAAAAGTGTGTCAAAAGTACGGCAAAACCTACAAGCTTTCCCCAACTGATCAAAATTTTTAGCCATGAGTCAGACCAACACCAACTGTCTTTCCAGAGAGTGGTGCTACGCATGGGGTTCGCGTGTCTACTGCACCTCAAATGAGACTTGCAGCTGTAGCAAAACCGCCGAATTCGATCACGACAATGCTTTGTGCATTTGGAATGGGAGTGATGGTAAAAAGGCACGAGTTGGTGACACCGTTTTACTGTTTTTTTGATTTAGAACCGGAGTGTTCAGCTGATTACGAATGTAACAACCCGAAAAATAGTTTTTGTGTCGATGAGAAGTGTCAGTGCCGTGGTGCAGCTGTTGTGGTCGATGGTCAGTGTCTTCCAGGTCTTGGTGATCAGTGTGATGAGAAGTTTCCTTGCGGAGTTGAACATTCCTCCTGCATTGATAATGTGTGCCAATGCTCGCCAGATTACATCCAGCAAGAGAGTGCTTGCTATGCCGGTAAGACATGTCATAATTATTGTAGATATTTCGAGTAATATTTTTAGTAATTCACAATCTGGGAGGTGAGTGCGCGTTAGATATCCAGTGTTCGACTGGTATCGCATACACGGAATGCGTTGACGGTATTTGCAACTGTCACAGTGATCGTATTCCGTTTGACGATATATGTTATCAAAAGACAGGTTGGTGTTTAATTGAAGAGTAGAGGTATTGATGCGATTTATTTTAGAATATGGGGGTTATTGCAACAGTGGGATGGAGTGTGCACTTTCATTAAATCAAACCTTCGGGGATTCCATTCAGTGTCGTAATCGGAAATGTCAGTGTCCTACTGGTTATAAATTGAGGGAAAACAAATGTTCGTCGAGTGATATCGTAGCAGGAAATTTCCTTGTTGTAACTATTTTAATAGTGAGGAGCGTTTTATCAGTCTTTAGTTAATTTCCTTTTATTATACAAACACAATATTTTATAGAAACAACATAAAGACATGTGTACACGTATTTAATATCTATACGTACTCTGTTTTCTTTTTTATATAAAGATCCAGTTTAGTATATAAACAATTTTTGATATTAATTAGTCATTTAAGATATTAACAAAGTGTTTTAAATTATAATTACAAGCCTTGTTTTTTTCCAACCCACCTTCGAACAGTATACAATAACAATTAAGAACAACATATCTACTGGGGATAAGGTTCAACAGGAGGAGCATTTATTTAATCGCGGGTATCACGGCATAGGCAGTTTCCTGTCTAGAGTGCCTGGCACCGCGAGATCGAAGAAATGGCGCTTGTAATTACAATTCTTCCGAGCGGTATAACGAAATAATTCACAAAGTCTTGAGGAGAAGAGTTTCTTTGGTCTGGGTCACTGGTCGCGGCACTGAGCGTCACTAGAAGCAATAGGTACGTTGGCCCGGGCACGCAGAGGACGTGGGGGAGGTCGGCACCGCCGATCCGCGCCCCGGGCATTCTGGTCACCCGTAGTAGTAGTGACTGTTCGAGCCGCTGCTGAGACTCCGGGGGACGTCCGTCTCCTGGGGCGGCCTCCGCAGCGTGTGCGAGTGGACGTGGGGATACCGCACCACCTCGGCGATGCTGCCCACGGGCACGGCCGAGTGGATGGCCACCGTCGGTAGCGGCGTCGTCAAGTCTATGTCCGCGTCCACCTCGCTGATGTCGTCCGTGAACCCGTTGGGCAGAGAATGGTCGACGTTGGTGGCGTGGAACTTGGCCTCGCGCCGAGCCCGGTGCCGCTGCACCAGGAGCCGGCCCACCAGCACTGTCAGACACAGGAGGATGGCCGCCGCGATGCTCACAATCAGGTACAGGTAGAACCGCTCTTGGTTCTCTAAAAAGCGGAGCTCGGTCAGAAAACGCCGAAAAAGCTAGGCTTGCATGCGGCGCTAAGGATGCACAGCAGAGCGGAGGCCGCGGTAGTCTTACCGACACTTGCAGGGGCAAACCGCAGGGAAGTCAAGGGATCACAAAAATCATGCATGCGCAAGTAAAAAATATTGCAAAAAATTTAGAGAAATCAAAGGGAATCTTCTTTGTTTATTAAAGAAAGTTTGGTGGTCAAGGAAATGAGGTAAGAGTGGTGTTGAAAGTGGGGTTGCGGTTCGCCCCCGGATACTTACGTGAAATGAACGTGTACGCATTTATCCATTCGGAAATGAATCCGACGACTCTAGTTTTCTCTGCATAGATCGTGATCGTGCAGTTGGGATCTGGGAAATCGTCGGCTTGCATGTCTTTAGTAGCTTTCTGCACGGCAGGAACTCGGGATGGGCGGAACAGGTTAGTACGAGGAGTTGTGTAAGGCTGAAAGGACGCTGCAACCAAACATCAGATCAAGTCGATTCGATTTATTTCGGTGTGATTGTGTCTTGTGTTGAAGCATGCGGCGGTGGTCACTCTGTGGGGATTGTTGTTAATGGACTCCACCCTAATTTGTCCGACTATATACACGACCGCGACCATACCGCGGATCTCCTACGTCGGTTGCATTGCACCAAGCCAAACAGCCTCATCGAAACACCAAGCAAGATTACAGCCGGCATGCATTACAAACTTCTACAACTACACAACATCGACTTGTGTGACGTTTAATGTAATTCTACAAACTCACATCAAGATAATTGATCACGTAATTTATACAAAGCGGGAATGCGAGGAACGTGAATTTTATTTACAAGGTGCCTTTGTGCACTGATATATCAAGGAACACTCTAATCTGGCACCGAGGCAAAAATTTGATTTTATCCTCTGCGGTGCCGCGCCGCAACGTTACGGAAATTTAACGTACGCTATACAGGTGAAAAGTCGCTTCCCAACGCCTAAAGAACCATTTTTGGGAGATTTTAAGACTGTTTATGTACCAAATAAAAACCAAACAAATATAACTCCGCGCCAAAATTGGTTAATATATTACTCTCTTCTACAGAGGTGAAAGAGAAATGCCCCTACTTTTCTCATTTTACTGTAAAACAATAAACGATAAAATGAAGACGAAACGTTGTATTTTGATTAGGTAATAAATAGGTAAAAAATCTTCTAATTCTTTAAATAATGTTAGGATAATTTTTATGAAGTCTCTGTATTCTGTGTGCAAGTTAAAGAAATGAAATAAATACACTAAACACAAACAGCAGTTTCGCCTAGCAGCCCTGTGCCGTTACGGCTCTGACGTTTATTTACACGTTTGGCGTTGAAAGCATAACCACTTTGGCAAAATCGGAGTAAAAAGTAGCGAGTTTGTGCGAAATATTGGGTTTATATTTATCTTAGCACACAAGTCGAGGTATTTGCTCCGCTGCCCAAGTAAACATGCAAACTCACCAAGATCAAGTCCGTTCGACTTGTGTGCAGGACTCTTAGCGTTAACGTTGGGCGAGTCCTTGGTTAGATTATCCCCTTTCCCGACGCCGTCGATGTTGGAGGCGGGCGGAGAAGCAGCCGACTCTCTGATGTACTCGTTATTGCCGGCATCGTACGGCTCGAAGTCGTCGTCCTCGTCGGTGGCAAACTCTTGGTCGGATTCAATTTCGTCAGGTTCGAGGCGCCCCTCGTACTGCTCCTTGAGTACTTTCCGGGGAACTGTGCGGCAGTGTCAGCGGGTCCAATAATCTCATTTAAATTACTTACCGCAGGTGTAGATCACTTTTAGATACATGCGGGACTCCGGCCGACAGGGGCTGCCAAAAGTACTTATGTCGGCTGATAATTCACAACTCCGCTTGCCGTGGCAAAGCTGCATCACAGTCTCGGTAGCGTAACTCACCAAGCACGCTGCAAGTGCACAAAGGGTTCAAAGTGAGCCTTCACGCTTGTCACTCCGAATGCATTTGACACGTCAAAACGCACTATTTTTGACTAAACCCGATACTACTGTCTGCAGGAGGCTCCAATTACGCCGAATTTAGATTTTTGGAAAATCAAAATTACTTCCCAGCGGCTAATTAGGTCCAAGGCCGCGTAGGCGAAGGCATTATTTCTGTATTGGTGTTTATTGGCAGAGTTACAGCTGCCTTGGAATGTGCCTTTATTTCGCGTTTCAAAACAAAATACCATATTGTGCGGCGATAAAATGCGGTATCGATCAGCGATGATGTACGACGTGGCAATAAAATCGCGCGGTGTTTGGTTAATCGCAAATGGTCGCAATTTAAATAAGAATCGCATAATCAACTTACTCTCCTCGCGCACGCCTTGGGGCTGGGGACATTGAATGCTTTCGTATTCCGTCCTCCCGTAGCTGGCGCTGTATACGGCAACCCTTGAGTTGGGATTGCACTTCAATTGAATTCGTTCATTCTCGCAGGCCACTTTACTTCGAAACTCATCTGAAAAATCCCCCGCTGCCGATTTCTGTAAATTTTCAATGCATTTTTCATACTTACACGGTCTACATTTATAAGCCACTTCGACATATTTGCGAACACCCGGACAGGGATCCCCGCCGAATGTCTTCGGGGACGTTTTAAACTTGCACTGACGCTTCTTCTGGCACGCCTCCACCACAGTCTGCAACAACGAGTACTAGGTACCGTCAGTCAGATCGGCTGTATAATCCTTCAGATGATTTAAGTAAATCACTGCCAAAGCGGTTGCGAAAACATCACATACCTGCATGCTTTATGTTAGTATGTTACAAACATTACGTTATTTACACTATTCTAACCACTTCCGCATGGTTTTGCCAAATCGCGATCTTCTCAGCACGGCGTTGAAAGTCTAGCTAAAATTGCAGCAAACCATACAAAAATATATGCATCTCATGCCCAATACGAAAACTAACGCTATAAAAAAGCCATGAGCGACAAAACGTGTTTTTTAATCCCTTAAATAATCCAATTGTGTGGTGAAATGATGGTGTGAAAAATAATGCAGCAAAGCGGAAGAAGAAACAGCCAAGAGCAGTGTTCTTTCTTAGCCCCACAGTGCCTTCAGCCTATAAAATCATATCCACAGAGCCGGCTCGTGTCGAACTGCCACGTGGGCGCCCTTAACCCAGGCCACGAGCCGCCAATGCTGAATTATTATACATAATGATCACTTACTCTCCCCCATGTTCCTTGAGCTACTTCCTCCCACTTGGTCTGTAAATAAGCACAAGCTAAGCTTTTCAAATGTTTACTTGTATCTCTACTGCTCTATTATACATAAAGCTCATATTCAACAAGACTTTGTAAGCGGATTATCCCGCTGCTTATATTTTCTTAACAGTTTCAGGTGAATGAAAAAATAATTAGAAAAAACACAAACTTTTCAATAGAATACAAATAACCTTCGGAATTAATTAACTGGCGGTTAATGAGGCAAACTCTGCAATAAAAACGTATTAGTTTCTCGACTGTACAAGTGGTACGTAGGGGATGTTAATTATGTTACATGATTAGTACAAACTTTGGATTAGTTCTAACATTTTTAAACTACTGACCTGTAATGAATTGGGCCAGAGACAGGAAACGTTGTAATTGTAGGATGTTTTGGAAATCGAAGATTGGGTTGCTTTAGGGCCGCACAACGATTTGGACGGAGCTGATTTTCCATACTGGGCGATTTCGATCGAGATGCTCGTTCCAGGGGGGCATCGGAGAGTCACAACTTCATCGTCACAACCGGCTCGCTGGTACGTCCTCAGAGTTCCTGATAACAAAGCTGTGCCCGTGAAGACCAGACGAACACCGTACCCAATACACCACCACCAGAAAGAAAAGAGAAATACCAAGTTAGTACAGTTATTAGAAGCTTAAGCTACTGTGCTCCGCAGTTTTGCATAAATCACCCCAGATGTGCGTGCACAGTACAATATCCTGTGTCTCATAAGATAAAAAATTCGCCAAAGTTGAGATTAATTTTTGTTGTTCTCGCGTTATACTTTAATTCCAGATGTTGCTGTTTTAATTTAATAACGCTCCATCCGGAATCTTTAGAATCACCTCGAACCCAATCAAATATGCGGAGCAATATAATTCAGTTTTTCAATTAAGATTTAGCAAATAATTCCGTATGTCGTTTTGACAATCTGAATGATTACTCAGCAGTTTAAATTGCACGACGGCAGTTTTATAGCGTCCATTAATCACACTCTCAATTACGAACTTATCGCGTCTAAAGTTTAAGTTCAACCAGAAAAACACTTTTCAAATTATAGAAAAAGTCGACAATAATCCAGATTATTGTCCCCGATATGTCCCTCCAATTCAGAGCATATCGCAACGAGATAACGCCAACATCATTGTTTTCAACTTTTACAAAAGCCTCGATCAGAAAAGCATGTTTTAAAACTTCTCACAAATACAAAATTTCATGCCCCACTTAAACCAGACTACGGCGTTCCTACCTACACTTCCTCATTTGGCTAAACGTGTGTAAAAGTTTCTGGAATTAGGCGACAAAAATGGTGGATGCGCCGGGCAAGTTCGATTTGAGCGCTTGGAAGTAATTAACTTAAAATTGCAAAAATTTTCGTATAAATATTTCACTAAACACCCGGTTATGTCTTATTCAAACATGTAATGAGAAGACTTGAATATATTAGCATAATGTGGAAAATGCCCGTTTTAAAATTCTCCAAGTGTTTTAAAGTCAATTTAAGTTTACAGTTCAAGTTTAAAAATGTCTTGTATTTGAATGCTGAAAATTAGTTTGGGTAATTAGCACGTGATGGCGAGTGCGATTTAAGCATCCAATTTGGGCTCGAGTGACTTAATTAGAGTTGAACTATTTGTTTGCGAAGGAGTGGTAAATATTTTGTTGCCTAAGAATATCCGGAAAAAGGGGGAATAAAGTGATTTGGGGTTGTTTGAGCCATCAGGGGTTGATGAATGTGGGTACATCCATTGATGTCATAGTCTGTTGTGGTTGTGTTCATTCAAATTGCCTTGAAAGTTTTATCTTGTTGTAAAGAGTTGCGTCTTGATGTTGGGAATGTCAGGGGTAGTAAGCATGAATTTAATTTGTGTTGCGGTTGTTATTTTATTTTCGCACTTTATTTATTCAGAAGTTGGGGCGCAGAGCCAATTAAGGCATGCATCAAGTTGGAAACAAGTTGGAGTGGCGGAGTTGAGGCGAATTGGTTTGTGGCGATAGTGGAAAGCTCGGTAAAAATAATTACAGGGCCCTCGATATGACACGGTTCTTGCAGCTAGAGACAAATCATTACCGGGTTTGACTAAGACGCGGTTAAATCAGGAGCATCGATACGATCCTGCAAATGCAGCTTTTGTTCAGACATAACAGGAGCACTGGGAATTTTAACAAAAAGCCAGTAAAACGGGCGCAATAAATCCCCCGTGAGACAGGGTACATGTATCCGGCACAGCACTGAAAGCGCATATATTAGGGAAGCAACCCCGATCAGGCTGCTCCGCACTCCAGGACTACCGGGCGACGCCGACACCGACGCGGTCGGACACTTTTACTGTTAACCACGCTTTACTGGACAGCGAAAAAGCCCATTTCCGGGACACTTTTTCACCCGCAAATTTTAAAGGGACCGACCAGATTCAATGCTAAATCTCACAGAGAAACCCCATCCTGCTGCAGGGCCGGGCCGCCCAACTGGCTGCCCGGGGCGCCAAAAAACTGTTTTTGAAAAAAATTAATAAAAAATAAAAAACTTTTAAAATAAAAATTTGTTTTTTATTTATTCTTTACCTACTATGCTTGTTTTTTTTATTAAAACAAAAAAAAGTTTATATAGCATTATAGTGAAAAAAAAGTAGATAGGGGTAACGCTAGCCTAGGGGCTTTAGCAACCCTAATCCGGCCCTCTCCTGCTGCAGAAAGAACACTTATTATATTCGAATAGAGATGACACTTGCTTCAAATTTTTGCTTACAGTGACGCTATTATTAGATCAAAGGTTATGCCACGCGATACGAAACCAAAACAAAGTTATTAATTTATTTTATTAAGTATATTATTATCTAGAGAGTGTAAGAAAATTATACAATTATAACATCAACTTTGCTCTCAACGGATGTTAGTGGATTTAAGATAAGTTTTAGAAATTATTAAAAAAATCACATGCGTCCGTCGTGTAATGTAGATCCTTATCGTTTTCCATTGTTATTACTGTATTAAGTAATGTAGAAATGATGGAAGTGTAATGGGAGGATTAACTCAGCGAGTGCCCCTTTTCGCTTCTTTACGGCGGGTTATCCGAGATATATTAAAAATCGTGAAGGGAAGACAGCGATCGCTGTAAGTCATTTTTATTAGTCCGAAATCTTGTACAATGTGTGGATACAACGGCGGGTAAAAAAGCGGGTTCCCTGGATGGTGATTAGTTATGATGAAAACAATAAATGGGTGAAGGGCGTACCGAACACGTTTACTCTACGTGCAGGCTGCGGCGCCCCGTAGTCTACAGCAACCAGGAACAGGACCACCAAAAGGGATGAAAATCCCATGCTGACACATGACTAGCACTAGCACTAGTAGTTAGGAGCGCATCGCGCACGGACTGGTTGCAAACTGTTCCGCCAGTGCTCGACGGATTGACGGATGCTCGGCGCGCTCAGAAAGCCGTGGCAAATGGAACAATATCGCCGCCAGGGGTGGATTGACCTAGGACCGAAGATGACTCCAACTAACAATCCCAGGAATGCCCAACGCTCCCATTCGGGGAGAATTTATGACACTAATTCCAAACATTTATAAATGCAAAACTGCTGTCGTTAGCCCCAAGGTAAGATGTTCCACCCTGACAAGAAGGATTCATCCGAATTTTTCTCTTTCTTAATTTCTTAATAAAACCGAGAGTTCGCCCCGAGCGTTCGAGGCGCGTTTAAATACCGCGCAAAAAATCGCCTATTACTGCAAAATTACTTCTACTTTCGCATGCAGTTAAAAAAAGCAGAAATATGTCAAAAATGTCCATTTATTGCAAGCGACAGGTCGCAGGGCAGTGGCCGTCTTTCGTAGGTAAATTTAGCGCGGGTACGGTTGTCTGCGTCTCACGCATCCGCAAATAGCTCCCTCGTAAAAACTGCAAATAACAAACGAATGATTCTGTCGGTATTTCAAACATCTCATTTCAGTGAGCGCCATCGCGTAAATTATTCATCGATGGTCGAAAATACCGCATTCAAACGCGAGATATTAACGTAAAAACCAGCTCAGCGGCATATTCGGATCCAGGTATCAGCCGGGTTTTAGAAATACATCAAAGAAACACATCGGCGCGCCTAAACAGAGCACAACGGCCTAATTGCACGACGCCAACTGCCAGAAAACTATGGCGTAACAATTTTAAACAAAGTCAATCTTGTGCTATAATGACTGCCGCTGCGACTAACAAAGTGGCACCGCGAGATCAAAATTCAGAAGCTATTAATCAGGAAAAAAGTTCACACAAATTGTTGTAGGAATTCTAACTGGGGCACTGATAACAAGTGACAAGGTGGAAGACGTGACGGCCAATTTTTCTCAACCGTCAAATTATTTCCTCAAGCCGGTGCCAATTCCCGATTTTACAATTATTTATAGACGCAAGACAATTTATACGAAATGTGTTGGCACCTCTCTTAAGGCCACTTCTGTACTTGTCTCTCGTGAAATTTTATTTAGTTGACTGATGTTCGTAATTAAGTAACCTTAAATGGATGGAGCTGTAAACGGTCCATATTTAAAACGCTGCAATCTGAAAGCTTCGAAATGCTATCAGGTTATATAATTTGTTTTAATAAATGATGAAAACAGGAAGGTGAGGGGCGTTCGCTTTGTCGAGAGATGTCTTTGAGAGAGAGTAGAGTTTTGATGCAATTAAAAGTAATGAAGAGAGATGAATTTATGAACAAAGCTGAATTTAAACTAGTCCACGGACAAGGAGTTAGACTGTATCAGGTTGCATATATTTACTTAAAAGCTAATGCGGATTAAAATTTCCTCAGCTTCTCTATTTAAAGCGGCAGTTGTTCGATAATTTAGATTAATTGCGTAAATAAATAAAGTTTAATAGTTTCATACTAAATTAGTAGATGTTGCATCTGTTTTCTTGTCGTGTTTTATTTAGAATTTTCCTAAAGTCAAGGTTTGGAATGTTGGAAGTTCAGAAGTATTGCCGGTCGCGTGTCTGGTGAGTTGTGAATTTTCGGAAAGTTTTGGGTGTCGGGAAGTGGTCATAATCGCTCACAAACGATTAAAATAGTTGGCTGTTCTATTTCGAGTGGTATCATACAAATTCAAAGAGTTCTGTAAACAGGTCCGGGAATACAAAAGACAGCTTTAAATAGCTTGTCCAGACTGTGAAAAATTTGTCTATTTCTGAAGGGGAAAATTTGGATGCAATAGACAATTTCCTTTGGCTTTTGTGAAGTAGTTCCAAAATTACAGAAGATGCGAGTAAACATCGACTTATTCGAAAAGTTTAAATTCTCTTCACGTCCCGAACTTTTCAGATCAATGTCCGTAAATTTACATTAATGATGTGCGTTGAAAATTGAACTCCTCCAATATTTCACATCTTAATAGTTCCATTTCGAACTTGTCAGCAACTGCTATTATTTCAATTTAAGAAGTATGAATGAATCGACAGATACTAAGGACCGTTTTCTTAGCATTATCCTCACAAATCTACTTCCTCTCTTTCTCTTTTTTAATTGGCTGAGAGTTCTCCAAACCGGAAACTCTAATAAATTAATACAAATTTTAAAAGTTTTCGTAATAATTGCAAACTCCACTTGAACTTTGCGTAATTACCCAAATTCCCTTTTACGAGGGCTTGGCTAAAAACTGCACTACCTCCCTTAGTAAACAAGAATGCTATCGGCCTTTTTCTTCCGGTTGAGGTCGCCGATGACAAGCTCTAAAGTAACATGTCCTAATACCTCGTAAAACACCCCAACAACTCCCAGACCGGGTATTTGGAGGAACCGTTAGTTCCTTTGAGCAATTAGGATTATCAGAATATCCCTAGTCAGTGTTTATGCAATTTCTTTCCGGCTTAACGACACGTGCGGAACCTCCATTTCCGCCAGTCCCGTCTCACTTATCACGTGCTTCTCATCAGGACCATTGCGTAGTCTAGATACGTGACATTCTTTCCTAATATCATTCGTCCATATCTACGCAACTCTCATCTGAATCTGCTTAAAGAGGAAAGTCCTTTCGCCAATCAGATTAGGTCAAATTGAGTTTGACTTATCCGCTTTGTAGGTGTAGCTATCCTATTTATATCCAACTTTAGACTTGTCCAAGTCAACGAAATCCCGTTAGTTCCACGTGTGGTCCCCAATAAATATCACAATGGTCCCGCTGGAAACTCTCGCTTCCAATTAAACCACTCGAACATTAACTTCTCTTTATCAAGCACCAATCCTTCAATCACACTTCACCGACCGTTCCCAAATCGAAGCCCTTTTACTACATCGACATGCACACTAACTTTATCATTACGCAAAGACCCCGTAATTCCGAGTATGGACCCCGAAACTATAAAAAGCAACTGCTTCGCTTCACAAGCCCCGGCCTCAAAAAGCCCAAATTACTTCTTTTTAACAGTTCGGAAGACTAATTAAAAGAGCGCATATTTAATATTGTTTGAACTGTGTACACATGGAAAAAATCCTTGATTTTGAAAAGAAAACAAGGGAGCAGCGCGTTCTTGGCCCGACTGAAAAACTCCTATTAAACTGGAAGTGGCGTAAAGTAATAAAATACAAAGTGAATAAAAAAATTAATCAATAACGTTGCCATGTGTCTGCATCGGTGTGGGTTTTCTCGTGAAAATATTGAATTTGGTTCTTCGAATAATACCTGCTTGAGTTTCGTAATCGAAAGGATCTGAACTTAAATCCTTAATGAGATAAGAATGCAAATATTTACCGTGGGAAACACTTTCGAGTGGTGAAAATTTTGTTCGCGTTCCGCCCGGTAGATTATGAAAACCGATGAATTTATTGTATTCCAGGCAAGCAGAAGTTTAAAAAAGCCGTAAAAAGTCGGCTATCGATAGCCACTTTGTTTAATAAAATAAAGAAGTGGAAAAAGTTATTTCTCGGGCGAATGTTCCGGAATATGCGATATAAATCGAGAAAACGATATTTTAAGTGGATGCATCATGTGTAAAAAGGCGACGGCATGGTAAAACGTGTTTTGTGTTGCAAGCAACTGTGGTGAAGCTGAGTTAACTGCATCTCAAGTCAGTTAGTGGAGATTT
The DNA here is from genome assembly GCF_031307605.1 of Tribolium castaneum. Classification (NCBI taxonomy): domain Eukaryota; kingdom Metazoa; phylum Arthropoda; class Insecta; order Coleoptera; family Tenebrionidae; genus Tribolium; species Tribolium castaneum. The sequence continues at coordinate 5,575,209 of NC_087403.1, read as the reverse complement.
AGCGAAGTAAGACCAAGTACTGCTTCATATTAATATTTGGTAACAGCTGTGGTCTTTTGGAGTAAACCCTTGTAATTAAAGGTTGACTGCTAGTCGGTATATGCTAATAAAAACAACCGACTTGTCGCTGACAAGGGTTTCAGTTAATTCTTTTTGAAAAGATCGATCGGCGTAACTTTGGTTGCATAAACTCCAGGAGTAACACTCATAGTTTGGAAACAATGTTTATTCAAAATCTACACGGCAGTGGTAGTGTATTATATACAAATTTGCTATTATTTAATGTCAGATGTAACAAGGGGTATTAAGTCGGGAATATGATACATAAAGGTGATTTATCAGTCTCGCCAGCGAGATTTCTAATTTAAGTTTCTCCAGCGTCTTGCTTTGTCTTTGGCAACAATAGTAAGTATAAGCTGTCTCGAGCTTACTTATAATAGCTTTCCCTACAACACACAATATTTGAATAAACAGAAGTGGCGGGTAATGTAATAATTGTTTACTCTACCCCATCGAATAATCCTTCCCATTTTCCGCAAACTCCACATAGATTTAGATAATAAAGAGCACGTGTAACTTTAAAATATCGATTCGTCCCTTACGACAATATAAATTCGCTTTAATTTCAACCCTTAGATTAATTTTTGACCCGTCCCGCAAACGACAATTACGCTCACCTTCAGGTGGGCATAAATTCTTATTTGAGTGAATGTGCAAACACGGTTTATGTCGGTAATAAATTACCAACATCATCACCACGATAATTATTTGTCTATACATGATATATTCATTGTGCTCCAAGCCTATAATAATAAATAACAACAGCAATTATCAAATTTTTGCAACATTAAACTTTAATTAATTTATACCAAATAGATCTGAACAGTGCAGTTAAACGTGATTATGTAAATTCTATATGTTTAAACCGCAGTATCGTTGCCCCAGGCTGTATTATGCGGGAAGTATAACAAAATTTATGAAATTTTACTCACGTACGATAATACACTTGTAAAAGTGGCGAGGCGTTTAATTTTATATCTTGGCTAGATTTTAATCTTATTGTCTCCTAAAGTGTCACTACTAATGAGAACACCGGCACGTCTCGTTTTTTCCCCACCATAAATTTACAATACGAATATCAACGTTGAATTTTTGGATTCCGTTGCCACATCTCAATTTTGACTTAATTTAGATAACGGTAATTCCCTCTGCGCAGCTCAATCTGATTTTTATTTTTTATCAATAAGCAAGTTTCGGCCTTTTCAGCCGGATCCGATCGCATTATTATTTTTTCGTTTCGTGCATTGCGAGTTAAAAGCGTATTTGGGTCATAACATTTTTTAAACGGTTTCACTCCATAAAGCAATCGTATAGTTCCCGGGCCGATAGCTTTACTCCAATTTAATTTCCCCCGCAAAAGCCCACACTCCCGGGCAGGAAACATTTACTACACTACCGAAAAACCACATTATCTCAATTCGGATTACTGAAAATGTGAAAACAGACCAACTTTCAATTTTTACATAATTTAACATACAGGCGCTGCGTCAGCAGTTTCGGTGCAACAAAGTTAGAGCAAATTTTATAAGGGTCGTTAAGATGATGACTTGGCATGAGTCAATTGAGTCACTATTTCCGATCTTCCGCCGGAATAATTTGTGAACAATAGTGATAAATTTTGTTTTTAAGGGCAAAAATGATAGGCGCTGCTATCAATGGCAAGTCTTGTCTCGTTTTCGATTTAATGTTCCAAAATGAAAAAGGGAATACTTTTCCGGAAACTGTGTCGAAATGGAAGAGGTTTTATGAATAGTCACGTTGTATCAAGAATACGTGAATTCAGTTCCATGGCGTAAAAAATCCAAGATGTGTGTTGCCGGCAAGTGACAGCCCCGTCAGCCCTAAATTTGTTGCTTCGGATTGGTTTCAGAGTATCTTTTATATTCAGTCGAGGAATAAATAGTTAGTTTACACTTGCGTAAAGACTGGCTTTCATCGTGATTGAATTTATTACTAAACGGTCTTGTAGAGGAGTTTAAGTGTTTATTAAGAAAACCATATGGTCACGTGTTTCTTGTTTGAGCACTCTTTCCTCGCATTGCCCGACTTGAAAGCGTTTGACGATTACACCGCTGACAGATACTTTCAATGGTTTTGTTACAGTTTCCGGTTTCGCGCCCTTACAATAGACAAATATACACAGCCGAGATTTTTTCCAAGCGTGGACCATTTCAGGTTTTAATTGTGTCAGATAAAGTGTCAGCCAAAGACGAGTCGGGGCAATGGAGGCGCCGTTTGACGTGCTGCCACGTAGGCTGCCTGACGGATAGACAATTTAATATATCCTCCGTCACTATTAGTAAATAAAGCAAAAATTCCTGGGTTGTGAATTTTCTCTAGCATATATAGCCTCTAACAAGCTTTACTCGGAAGCGTTTCCTTTCTCTGATATAGGAGCTTAGTAGCGTAAGAAGAACGGCTCTTAAAAAGGATAATAAATAGCATCACGAAACGCCATCTCCATTGTAAACCCGTGTCGTGATACACAACAAAAATTCCCGCGAAACGCCTTGAAATTTTTGACCGGCCTCGCCCGGCGCATCCGCCAAAACCAGCAATTAAAGCTTCATTCGTGTCAATATATTTCATCTCCGGCATTACATGAATTTTTCAAGCCCCGACTTGCGGTGAATTTTAAAACAGTGCAGACACCGAAGTTTTGGTCACAATTCAATTATTTCACTCGAGTGTTTTATCGACATCTCAGCCGGTAATTAATTTACGAAATTCGGGTCAAGTCTTGCAAATTTCGGGTTCATTGAGAGGGATGTTTGCAGGTGGCAATAGTTCGTGTTGAACGAGTTAACAATAGATATGCAGTTGTTCATAAAGTACAAATCCCATCAGAGGACGAACTTGATATGATTTATGACGGGCTTAATGACCGTAATGCGTTGTCCACCACCGCCATCTACGAACAACGGCGAAGATCGCGAAAACTCCTATCTATATTATGCGCCATTTAGGGCCACTTAATTTATTCCCATTTCGCAAAAAAATGGCACTGGCATTTATTTATAATTCTCGCTCAGGCAAAACCATTTTGTAAATTTTCAACAAAACGCACAATTACTGTTACAAACATTATCACGACAGCTCTACACTCGGAAAACGGGGCAAAAAGTGGCGCCTAGGCCGCCCGACAAATCAAGATTAATATATTTTACATGGCCAACGAAATTTGTATTATTTTCATGCGGAACTGCTGTCTGGTTTTAATCTAAAGTTATTAACTCTCGGCGCATCCTTTTATCATTCCATGAATATTTAAAATGTTTAATTTCAATATTGGTACTGTGCAAACAGTCAAGAGGCCAAACACCAACAAAACCCACGTTAAAATTACAGATAGTACGTCACGAACTATAATTATTAAATTATGACTGCTGGTGTGATATACGATAATTGCATTTGCAATTAATTAAGTAGAATCCACTGTCATAAATCCCAATGGCGGATTTTTTATTATTAATAATGTGCTCAAATTCACATTAAACAGATGACAGTTTCAAACAATTTCAGTTTGCGTATTACCGTAAAAATAAAAATTGTCGATTGTATAAAGCGTTCCCTTGCTCCCCGAAGTGTTCCTACTTCGCCATTTTTAACTATCAATCAAATTTAAATCCCGTAAAATGCATAATTGTTAATGAAAGCGCTCCCAAACTGTCAGTAAAGCTTTTATATTCCTGGTACATAAAGCCATCGAATTTCAAGATAAGACTCGAACGACATCGCTAAAATAAAAGCACAGCCACGAACATCAAAAAGGAGGCCAAAACAACCAAAAAATAATAGTTTAACTCCGATATTTCGCTCGCTCCGAAATCCCTCCAAGATTAGCGCTCCGCCTCTGCGGGCCGTCGACCAAAATGCATTGTAATTGCAATTACACGTGAAAAACCCTTTCAGAAACCGGAAATTTTCGCAAGATACGTAACAATATTTTTAAGACGGCGCTCTGTCGGTTTATTGACCAAACTTTCAGTCGAATTTAACGCTTGGCGTGGTTTGGAAATTGTTGGGCAGAAGCGAAACGTAAAAAGTGGACAATTATTGCTGAACCGGCGCATCCACCATTTCGATAGCCGTAATGAAAAGCATGTAGAAAAGGCCGTTAAGGGCCTTAATGGACATAAATAAATCGTGGCGAGAGCAAAATAGTCGACTTGGAAATTCGATAGGTAAATCATGTTGAAGTTTAGTAATGTCTCTGTGGTTAGTCACAGCTGTCTCAGTTTATCGCTCTCAAATCTTGCTGCACTTATAAATTACCCATTCCAATTTATGCAAAGTAGAATGAATAAAAAATTACTAAATTAAAAATGAAAAATCGCGTCTTACTATTCATTTTTCCCAGTTTTAATCGAAAATTGCAAAAAAACCAAGATTTATCATCCGTCGTTATCTCCACATTGCATCCGCATAAAAAATGATTCCCGGCTTTGTTTCCAGACATATCGAAGTGTGAAAATTATTTAAGCAGCGTAATAAATGTTTTTTGCTGGTCGCAAACTTTATCTCCATGTCCAACCGTAAAATTCCTACAAAGTTATTTCGTTTGGAATTTTATTTGGAATTCTAGCCGAACTTTCTTAGTATTTATTTTGTATCATACTTTAAGCAACAAGGCACGCTCTTGTGTTTTATCCCACATCTTGGGAAAAGTTTTAACGCCTCATCGGACCGCACGTGCTTAAAAATCGCTCTATGAAAGGAAATTATAATTGCCCCGATTTGCATATCTAATTAAGAATTTGAATCGAGCGAGATACACAAAGAAACGGAGACATAAATAAATAAAGTCGATCGAGGTAAAACGTCCCGATAACCGAATATTGATTTTACTAAATAAATGGCTGAGACAAAAGTGAGAAATCACAGTCACGTAAAAGATTTGTTTTTCGGGAAATATGTGGTAAACCAACTTCTACGTCTGCTGGGTAATTAACGAAATAAAGTCGATGCGCGGCTGAAACGTCGGATCTCTTTATGCTGTTTATTAGAATGCAGCGAGTCAGGAAGGTAATCGAACATGGATTCCGCTTTATCAGTAAATTGAGTCGTATTGCAAAGAGAACCATTTAAGATAAAAGAAAAAGATTATTGAAAAATAACAGGGTCGTCTGCTTGCGTACCGGATTCTGCATAATCTGGAACGACATGCCGAAATCTCGATAGTCGGAAACTGTCCGAACGACAGCTTATCGGTCTATTGCAAAAACACTGAACATGGATTTAGACACTTAAGCCAATGGATCTTCACTTGCAAGATACGTTTACAAACACCAGGTTACGATATTACCATTTCCATTTTATATTTCGTCGCCGCAAGGAACACCAGAATTGCTTTTATTAGTTTTGATAAAGTAGCTTCCTCGCAGCGCTAAACTTCTAACACCACAATAACACTCGAATTCTTTCGAGATAACAACTTGAAGCAGATTTTGAGTCGCACGATAATTAAAAACTGAAAAATCGACTGATTACCGCTCCTAATGGAAGACAGAAAGTAAACAAAGCAAAGTCGATTTATAAATAAACGGATAAAGCGGAATCATCTCGATTTGATTAGTGTTGCTAAAGGTGAAGTGTTTGTTTAAGCGCTTTTTTCACCAATTAACAAAATTTGTTTAGGGATTGTGCCTGGATTGTTTTAAAGGGGATTAGGCGAAATCGTTCGGTAAGCCCCTAATTTAATTAAAAATCGCCAATAACCGGAATTTTATTAAAAAATACTTAAATGTGGCTGCTTAACATTTAAAATTATTCGCGTGAATTTATTAGAATATTCTTGGGCTGTCAGGAATATGTAAATTCCTTTTTCATTTTCATATTTTCAATAAGAGTAAATATTAATATGCAATTTAAATTTTAAGTGGGGCGACAGCGTTTAAACCGGAAAAATGCATTCCAATGAAAATCTTGGAAAGGAGCCATTAATGTCCGACAATAAAGACGTGCAGCGATGTTTATCGACCTTAAATACCTGCGCTCAGCAGTGTTACAACTGACAAAGCTTTCGATTTAATCAAATGAATTTTTTCAGGTGTGGGGTAAAAGTCTGTTTTGGAAACATGGTGGGATTTATAGACTGTTGTGGACAATAAATTCCTGCTACAAAAATAAATGAGAGGGAGCCTTGATTCAAGCAAATTTTTGAAATGTTTGTCTCGACCTCTGATAGATGTATCTCTGCAGTTGAAACAATGCAGTTATGCACTAATCACGATGTATAGCCGAAGGCTTTTCATTAATTATTTAATCAACAACAAAGCCCAGACTGGATTGGCTACACAAGAGAGAAATATCGAAAAACCAGCTCAGAGCGCATTGTCAATTTAGACATTTTCCATTAAAGTCAAGCACAGACGTGACGAAAGACGACGCTTGCACTTTTTTCGTGTACGTAATTTAAAAATGGACGCATCGATCCGAGATTGAATTAGCATATGAATGCGTATGTGCGAAATTGAAAAAATGTAACAAAAGTAATTACATTAAGCGGGGTGTGCTTGTAGCGTTTTTTATATAAGGGATATAGAATTAATTTAAAGTCGGTCTACACGTTGTCAGAGTAGAACAAACTTGTCGGGAATATGATAACATGCACGATATCTGCATTTAAATGCATTAGACAGGTTCCGCACAACTTGGGTTATCTTCCATGTAAGTTTCACCAACGCCAACATTGCCAACGAAATTTGACTAAATCTAATATGGACGCAATTACGCCAAATTCTATGCATATCTTAATAATTTTACGTAATTTCCAAGGTGTTTGCAGTTGGTCGTCCATTACACAAGTACAATTACTGCGGTTTAAGGCACACTCCTCGATTCAGAGGATTTGCCGAGGACCAGAACGTGATTGATATGTTCTAATTAAGCAACCGAACTTCCTTCAGTAATTTATTAATATGGCGGCTGGAGATGATTATCCCCAAGTTAAAAACTCGCTTTTTATTCAACCGCCAGAAATGACACCCAAAAACGAAACATCTCGCCGCATTTACATTTTCATTTAATAGAAAAAAAAACAATAATTCACGGCGATGACGGCCAAGATATTACACCAGATGGCTAGGCAACGCACCCAGAACAAGGATAAATCGCAGGATATTTAAATTACTACACAATTGACGTGCTGCGGCATGTGCTTTACGCACGATAAGTAACTGAAATTAGGAAAAGTGAGCTGTGTTTCATTTTCGGCATGATTCAAATCGTGAGCTGAATAAAGTTTTATTTCCTGAAGAACACTCGACACTTTGAAAGATAAATAGGCAGGTAGTTGGAAAAACTATAATCCCAGAACGCTCCTACAAAAAGAATGGCAACGGATGCCATTTTTCACCAAAATTAACATTTCACAACACAGACAAACTTCCACTGTGGACATATCGACAAATTTTGGGGAGAATGGGAGAGATTTTTCTGCTTGTTTCGTATTAAACATGTCACTGTGCCTCAGTTTCCCTTGAAATAATTGAATAATGTAGTTAGGATTTTTCCTCCTCTGCACTTTTCCGACAGTAGTGATTATATTACGCGACTAGTTGGAAAGTTCTAAAGGATTTGACTTTTATTCCGCTGCAGTTTTAATCCCTGATATGATTTACTATGATTTAAATATTGAAAGACACGCTTGTCTGGAGTACTTAAATTTTTGAAGCGAGTCCCGAGCTATTTTAAAGATTAGCGTTCGCTGTGTACTTAGATACCTTTGATCACTTGGCGTTCAAAACTTTCAAGCACCGGTTTCTAATAAAATCTCACAGAACATCCTTTTATTTTAGGTCGGCCGTTGCAATTATGATGTTCACTAGCGCTTATTAATTTCGGCGGCTTAGTGCGACATTTATTAATTCCTAGCCTGTACATTCGCGTCATTTAATCAGCGCAGTGCGATTTTCAATTAAACGGACTGTCATTTATTACATTCTTCGCCAAAATTCGCAATTTGATGTTCATTATTTTAACGATGATCGCGTGAAATTTTTTCTAGGCCTTTTAGAGTAATGGGGATTTGCGAAGCACGTCCGCAAGGTAGCCAACCAAAGCAGTCATTAATCTTAATTTACCATCATATGAGGGTCGTAAAAAATTGGGGATAATTAACAAGTCACATCTAGTTATGAGACGAAGATGAATACGACGCCGATATGTTATTATTTCATGTTTTTATTAATGGATGAACGGAAATATCGCGGCCGAAACGGCATTGTTTGCTATTCATACTTTTTGGGGTGTTTTTCGTTTGGTCACGAGAATCAGCATAAATTTCCATTTGATAAGTATTAGTGATAAAATTGCGAGGACGTGGAAGCTCGACGTGCGAGATTTTTTGCGATTGCGGGGCCGCATCTGATAACTAGAACTGATTTTTCCGCGTTGACAAAACTATTAAATTATTGCTAAAACCCTCAACGTATGGCCAGGAATTACCGCCCAAAGTTCAGGATTTAAATAAATAACTCGCGTGTAAGTAAGATAAAAGATGTAACATTAAGTGTAGCTTTGAACAAAGTATATTTTTATGTGTTGTACGCTGCACGGTGGTTGAATGAAGCTCTTCAATGGTTTTTCTGATATATGAAGCCATTTTTATTTCGTTCGACGTTTATTATCCGAGAGACTCTTAAGTCGCAACCCTTGGGCTTCTACTTGAAGCTTCTTAGGCACACATGTAAGCTACCCTTAGGTAATTTAAGAGCTTATAGATTTATGTCTACTTGGCTATAACCCGCCTTTCTAATGCAATATTCAATATTGTGTATATATCATATTTCCCAATTTTTTCACACGATTGCGCCCAGACCAATATAAAAACAACAGAAAGGAACTGTCATGTCCAATAGTTACCGAAATAAATAACAGATAACCCCTACCCTCCATTCACCCAACAAGAATATTTCAAGAAAAACCATTAGTCTTTAAAAAAATTTCTTCGGAATAACTTAAACGCCGATAAAAATTATATTTTTAGTATTAATTGCGCTTTGCGCCATTAGAGGCGTTGTTTTTACAATAAATTATCCCGTCTGGAATAAATTTTGTGATAAATCTCGTGGGTGACTTGCATATTCACACCCTAATTAAGTTTTTTCTTGACTTGGAACAAAGAACGTGGCCAATCAATAGTCGGGTGGAAGAGTTCGAGCTGCAGGATCGGAGTCAGCATTCGGGGGTATGATGTGTTTGCGATATGGTAATTAGGCGATTTGGTCGTTTAAGTTTTTTGAGTCAAGTTCCATATCTGAATTAAATGTATAAACTATTAGTATCTAGGGAGCGAATAGAGGGAATCCTACGCAAACAATTGACCTAAATACTGGTCTCAAAGTGGTAAACTCAAATCAAGCACAAGCTGTTAAGTGCCCTGAGGCGCAAGTAAGTGCCTAACATTTTCTTAATGACTACGGTCGGATACACCAATTTGTGTACACTTTGAATATTAGCACCACTTACCCCCGCTTTTTGCACCTCGGTTGAAAAATTTTGCATACAACTGAGCCGTTCGGATTAATAACTTCATTTCGAGACGGCAATAAACCAGTTAAGACGCACAATAGGGCGCCACTTTAGGGTTCGAAGGTTGATGCTTTAATATACTTCAAAGACGCTGGCTCGATCTGTTTAATTTTCTTTTAATCAGGGAACTGCTAGTCGGGAAGATTAATTGTCTGTTTCGTGACAGTAAGACAATGCTAACGCTAAACGGACAGTTATTGGCTCGAAATTTAGATATTTGGCGATCACAATAGCCCCGGATTAGGCTCGTCACGATTTCGTTGAAGATCCGATCAGAATACAAAGTTAATGAAGCAACTGATGTGTGTAATTAATTGTTTCGGAATTTCACGCATCACGACACCAGGCCGCACTCCAAAAATTCGGCCTTTTCGGAAAAAAGCGGACGAATTTTATTGGTGAACGGCCGGTGAAATGGAATGTGCAGTGCATCGGAACGGAACAATATTTTATGCACTGGACTAAATGCAAAGAATGATGTCGCGATAACCCACGTCGAAGCGATAGAGTCTCTATTTGTTTATTTGTTCCGGTGGATCTACTCTCTTTTAAGTGCAGTCGTTTCAATGCGGGACGCGTTCAGCTTTTAAACTTTAAACGTCCATGTTTTCATCAGAGTTTAATTGTGATTCATTTCGGACATAATTAGACGGTTATTTCGGAAAATTGACGACACTTAAATCCGTTCAATTGTTTTCCATGGGTAATTGCGCACGGAACTTGGGCCGTTCGCCCAAGAAGTTCGATGCACCATAATCACCTTAATGGGACAAGACTACAAAGTGACTCAAATTTTACCACGATTCGAACTCCACCTATTTACTAGATCAAAAAAGGTTGCACAAAAACAGAAATTACTTATTAAATTAAAATTTGGTAATTTAGAATACACTTTTTATTAACAAACAACACGAACCACAAGTTCATTAACTATTGAACCTAAATATTGGCCTGAATTCGCTGTTGTAAAATTAGTTGTTTTTCTGTAAGAATTCATCTCAATCTAGAAAATAAACTCACTGTTTGAAAATACATATTAGTACTAAAGACAGGCACCTCAGCATTATCAACATTTTTAAAAAGTTAAGTGGAAACACCATTTTTTTGCTTTTCAAAGATTATTAAGTTGTCTAAACAAAAACATAACTCAGATTTCAAATGCCCAAGTTAGTGACTAAAAAGATATAAAGATTTTTGACCTAAATTGGTACAATTTTGAGAATCTGCCTTTTTTGCTGAAAAACTTGCGAAATGTTTGAGTCTGAACACGAACTAATTGCGAGAATCAATCTTTACCAAAAACAAATCAATCCACAATTTTTGAACCCAAGTGTAATAGAAAACTCGAAATTTTCTTAAAAAACAGCGGAAATCCAGATGGTTTGGCCGACATTTACAAATTAATCAAACGACAATTTTTTGTTCAGGTTTAATCGCCTTCAGATTGGTCGGCCTTACTGTTGGGAGTGCAGTATCCCTCCCCGATATCCAATGACAAACGTTTCAATCGTCTTGCAATTTTTTGTGCACAAGATAAACAAGTAGGAGGTGATTTTTATATTTTTATTGGCCAATCGCTCATTGCTGGAGCAAATGAGAACCAGATTAGGACCAATCTTTGTCACAGAACGGAATCTCGGCTTAGATGCAAATAAAATGGTCGATTCTGCTTAGTTCTGAAATAATTTAATTTCAGATACTTTCTTTTAAATTTATTACACAAAAACTAAGAACCCTGGAAAAGTAGGGCGAGTGCGCAAAAAACTGCGCCTGTAAGATAAAATTAATAACTAGGTAATAATAATAATAATAATAATAAAGTGAAAAATTGAGGAAATAATATGGGGAAACTAAAATGCTGAAATACTGGAAGCCTGAAAAACAAAAATCTTTAATTATTAAATTAATTCTGGTGTATCTATTGTTTTTAAACTAAATACACGTACTAATAAAAAAAATTGAAAAAGTGTCTCATTTTAAATTAGGAAGATTAAACAACTATAGGATGTTTAAAACTCATTTACGATACAAAATTTAGGAATTTAAGAGAAATAAAAAGGGTGTCAAATATTTCCATTTTTAACAAAACTTATTTCGAGTTTTAAGAAAAGCCCTTAAAATTGCCTGTTAGGACAGTTTCCGAAAATCCTGTCTCTACTTATTATCTACTTTCACTGCACATACAGTGGCGCTAAGACTTTAATAAAGTATTTAAAGTTCTACATGTACTCTTATGATTCACACTGAAATAAAGCTAAAATAAATTATTTCGTTTTTCTGATTAAAAAATACACAAATACACGCTTAAACTATCACTGAATGCGAGCAATCCCTGGCCTTTTTTAATAATGAACTTCGTATGTGCAGCGATATGAAAAAACTCCCTGTATGTATATTTTGTTTCCGCTCAATATGAGATTGTTCTGTTGTTAGCAATGATACGTGTTTGGATAGCTTTTTTGTTTTTCGTAGTAAATTTTTGTAACGAAAAAGGTGAAAAACATCACCGGCTTGGAACAGTCTTTACAAAATGTTCGGCGTTTCTCATCGTGAAGAATGTCAGAGTGGATGTTTCTTGGAAAATACTTGGCTACAATGTCTGAGATTGTATGACAATCGTCAAGAGGTCTGTAACCTCGTAATTAAAATATCTTGTTGAAGCTCGCCTTGTCTCCATGTTCCGAAATTTGATTGTGGTGTAAAATTACCAACACAAAACGAGAAAGCGTGGTCGAGCGCGGAAGAATTTGGCCATTTGAAACGCAAACATAAAATCCATAACGTATCAAGTGAGATGGATCCCGTTTGTGCAAGTGAAATATATTCACCCTTTCGGACACATAAATTACATGGTTTCCACCCCTCTTAGGCTCGGTAAACGGTCTAGATATATTCCATGTGAGTATATATCAAACTACGCGCGCTTTACCTCAGAGCTTAAAACTTGGTCAAGAAACTAAATGAGAAGTTCTCAAATTACCTGGCCCAATTTCTACATGACAGGATTACATGCTATTAAAACTTCATTAATTTTATCAGGGGATCTAGGGGAGATTTGATTTTTCCCCCGAAGGTACATGGTAAGGACGATGAGCCTCTAATAGTAGAGAACATCTGTTGTCAGCCCTTTAAACAGGCCGGAGATAGTGTTTAAAATTAGAAGTAGGGGTACTTAAAGAAGGAGCTGCACGTGCTGATAAGGTGTGCGATGGTGGTTCCGACATATGGTATATTTCGTTTAATATGGGGATGTTTCGAACGTGACTACCGTCAAAAACTCCAGCTAATTTATATTTGACACAGTCCACGCGACCCTTAAAATAATGATGGGGCTCTCATCGGCAATTTACCGCCCCACTATTACCAGTAAAAACTGCATTTAAATTAGCACAGAGGAGAAGTTACACCCGGCGAGTTTCGATCAAGTCAGTGTAACTTTAGATGTAAGTCTAACTCCTTTACGTGGTTATACGCCCGATTACACTTTGAAAATTAGTGGCGCAACATTTCACAAAGATTATTGCTTTTGCTGGCACTAACTAAAACGTTGCATACATTCTGCCAACGTATTACAAACCGAATTTCTCACCATTGAGGAATTAACCTGCAATCGAACAGAAAATATCGCCAAATGGCAAATCGCATATCCGGTTTTTATCCACTGTGAAATATCGATTAAGTGCTCAACTATTGAAATGAGGGCACGTGACCATAAAACTTCACATTATCTTCTACTACACTTAACCCGAGAAGCCAAGAAACGTGAAAATTTACATTTCGGAATCTACTGCTTTGATAAAACCAGACGACAACTGTGTGGGGTAAATCAAGGCGCAACGAAATCGGAATTTTCTATTGATCAGGGGCGACTAATGAGTGCGTCAAATCCCCGATTATATTATTTTGCAGCAGTTTCATTTGTGCTTACTAGTTGCTAGTATAATAGGAAATTTTATTTTAGTGATTTAGAGCCAGGAGATTACTCTTCCAATTCGATTGCCGGTTTCGGTGTAATCTGATATCGGATTGAAATTAGACTACAAAATGCCATTTTGGCTTAATGTACAATTTCACCATGAGAGGATTGTTATCGCGAATTAACTCTAATACGTAGCATGTTTTCGTGTCCATAAATAAGCCGCACCGTTTGAACGAATTCAATTTGGGTGTCTAAGAATTGGAAATGCAACGAAAGGCCAATTTGCAGCCGAATCCAGTGCGCAGCCGTCGTCAATAAAATGCATTTTATAATGGAGCTGAGACTAGAATAGTATTTCAAGCCAAATTCCGGCTTGATTTCCCCAAGAAAAACGAGCGAGTTTATTTCGGTTAGAAGCAATCTGCACCCCATTTTTGCACGTCTAAGTGGCAGCTGATGTAAATTAACACGGGGGCAAATCATCGACGATTGACCGGCCCACCCTACCCGGGATGAATCTAAATTTGTAGCATAAATCCCGAATTACGTGTGGATTCCCGCAAGCGTCACTTTTTCCTTTTATTCAAAGGCTCCAAATTACCAATTTAAATCCCAAAAATGTACGGGAAATCACGTGTAATTTGAATAAATTTCATTGTTTTTAGCTCTGTGGGGTATCTAATGAATTGTTGCACTAAAACTTTGACAAATAGATCCGCTAGACGAGGAAAGTGTTCTTGATTAATGTATGAAGTTTGTACAAACCGGCCGATTAAATTCTGGTCTTAAAATATCTCTTGTTTGTTTTAAGTTGTGTCAAATCTTTTATACCCCCAAATTAACTTTTAAATTTAGAAATTACGCTCCGGTGAAACTCAACCGTAACTTTCATTTCATTAATTATATCAAAAGAATCTGGGCATTTTTAGCGAAGTATATTCGCCGAAATAAACTCGAACCGGGTTTGGAAGTTACGACTCTATAATAAAGTTATAGAAACTCTGTTTGCTGTGCTTTGACTTTTACTATGTTTAGACAAAAAATTTGATTCACGAGACTAAACTTGACACTCTTTATGCTATTAAATCCCGAAAATTAAATTAAGTTGTTTGGCCTCCAATGTCTCTTAACTTGCGAATATTATCTCCCCGCTTAACTCAGTTTGTAATAAGCAAAGGCGGAGGTGGAGTCCAATGACAATATTTTTGATTATATTATTATTTAACTTAGCTTTGCTAAAAGTGTATAAAGTTGGATTTCTTATTTTCTCTTTGTCTTTACCTCGATCCTTTTTTATCTTGTTATTATCCTCCGGTCTTTGTTCTTCTTTAACTTCGTTTCACATTTGTAAAAATTTAATATTCGGGTGTTGCTGCTGCAATAATTGAATTTTCACGCACGTTATTCTCTTTGTTTTTATACAACTATTCAGAATGTAATCTATTCCCAAATGAGTACGATCTGGTGAATTCATTACTTATACAAATGAAGCTCCTATTTATACGGGCCATTAGTCAAAATATATAATTCCTGAGACTCCAAAACGAGCGACTTAAATATTTAGTGACAATATAAATGTAGAATAATAATATTTGTGGGCATCTGCATCCACAGAACGTCTTTAATAATCCACCATTTCCCTGCAAGCATTCGTCTCTAAAAGAGCGAATCCATCACAGTTTAATAAATAATAAGACTTAAAAATTCTGGGAGTAGTTCCATTATTTAAATCTGCATTCGAAATAATTCTAAAATGCAAATATCGGAAAAACTCCGAGATTTGATTTCAATCGATTCCGCCTTCAGTCGTAATAAGACGCAATGAATGTTGTATGTCCTGGATAACCGTTCGCTCTTTGTGTGTGCAAATGCTTGTTAATTATGTATTGGTGTGAAGATGTTGAGATAAAGGGCAAGAAACTGGGGTTGTTCTGATATATTGTCGGAAAAAGAACTCGTCGTTCAGACAGATGAATAATTAATGTGTACTTGTGTTGAACTGGTAGAATGTGCCTGTCTGGAACTGAGTTTAACTGGAAACGCGGAAATGCACTAAAACTTCCATTTTAGGCATTAGGCCAACTAGAGGAAGTGGGCGTAACCGATGCGCTTTTAAAATAATTGTGTTGTTCACAAGAGCGGATTTTCGAAAAAAAGTCGAATTAGTTTGATTGGAAATGGAGATGAGACGCCTGAAATTGAGCAATTTGGTTGCATTTAAGCGACGCATCTGTTGTCAAAAAGGTCCTAACTTGATTGGTTACGAGGCTACAAATAAACTAATTTCGTAAACTTTTAAATACTCGTGTTATCCACCCAAACTGACTTTGTGCTGGAGCCGACCAACGAATAATTGTGTTTTTTCCTCTTCATAATTCTGTTACTTCTAATCGAATTTAATTGTCTTCTTCTGGAAACAACGGAGGAATTACATTATAATATCACTCCGCGCCGTAAAACTCTCTTGTTGTAACGAAATTCGCTCGAAAGTTGAATTTTCGTCCGCAACTCGAGTGACTACTTCAAAATACAATAAATACTCCGAAAAAGTTTTACTCAATATATAAATTTAACGTTGCATAGACCAAACAGATAAATGTGCTTTATGGATATTGGAAATCGTGATTGTGACCCGAAAACTACATATTCCCTCGAAGATTGGTCACATTGATGGAAGTTCTTTGAAAAATTCCATTTACACGTAGACCTTAACAAAAAATTACACCGTCGCCGCCATGCACATAATACAACTCATTAAATTTAACAGCAACTGTTACAGAACGAATAAAACTTTTCGAAACGAATCTAAACTGAAAATTACATTAAACAACATACGCTTCAAGTGGTTTCCATGTCACAATCTACAGCTGTGACACTACAACTCGAATTCAATTAATTATGACGATTATTCAAAAGTCTACTAGCTATTCGCTCGATTTCAGTCCGAACTGCACAATAAGGCAAAGCTCAAAATGTGACACTCGCACATCAACCAATTTGCTAACACAAAAGCCAAATTTTATAAATATGGAACAAAATTGGCTGTTGATCCAATTAAGCCGGTTGTATCTCTCTAATGGACAACGGGGCTTAAATGTTTCATACAATATTACAAAGCCGAACAACTCACATATTCATTATCCATACATTTTCACACTAAAATCGGGAAAACATCGCGTAGGCCCCGGCTGATAACAAGGCACCTAATTAGCCGTCTATACAATAGGAAAAGGATCAAAGGATCAAAATATGTTTTGGTCAAGCAATTCTCTTCGGAAGCCAGGAAATTAAAAAATTTAAAGTCATACTGATAGTGAATTCATACATTATGTGGTTACTGCCACAACGAGAAGTCGATCGGAGGAAATCCCTGATATAATAGGTAAAAACCGTGCATAGTTCTAAACTATTCGAACTTTTCTGATTTTCTCGGCGTCAGTCGATTTTTCGGAACAAATACGGTCAAAAATCTCCATATTGTTGGCACGAAAATCCATAGTTTCGCGTTGGTGTTTGTAAATAAATTAATTTCCGCGTCTTTTGAATAAATATTCTCTAGCATTTTCTAATTAGTAATTACGTTTGTTTTGCTAAAATGCCATTTAGGAAATTAATGGAAATTGTTGTCAAGTTCGAAGCGCCATTAAACTAATGCAAATTGTTTTATTCAGTTCGACTTGAAAATAGTTCATTATGATATTCACAGCTTGTCGCCTCGCTCTGATTATTTCATAATGAGACATTTTTTGATGGGTGTTTTCGCGAAAGAGTCGAAAACAATAAACAGTTTACACGTCCGCACGAAACACGGACGGAATTTCAATGATGTATCATTTTCCAATAATTCGACTAATTTGTTGATCTTTACCACAAAGAGAGTGCTATTTTTCTCGTGGGTGAAGGCTCACGTTTTGGCTTTTCATCGCATTGCAAAGGAAAAATATTGCGGCGTAAATTATATCGAATTTGCAAAACCCCATTCTGTTGAGCATCAATTCGGTTATAGTGGAAGTTTTCGCGTTCTTCTCTCCCGAGGAGTACTTTCTCGCACTCAGGTTGTAATTAAACGGAATTTTACACCTTCACAGCTTTGCAAAGTGGGGTTTCTCGCCCTTTGTACGTCTTTGTTTAATAAGAAACTTCGTCATTGATTTGCACTAACAGCCATTTAAGTTTTTCGGGCCGAATTTCAGTGGGAAAACAGAACGCCCGTACCTTGTAGTGACAGCAATGAGTTATTGGCAAACATTTTGTATTAATTTGAACAAATTGCGAGTATGTATTAAACCTGGAATCGCTTTTTAAATCAGACAAAACCAATACAGGAACTTATTGAATTGCCAATAAATAACATCTCATTTATGTACGAGGAAAAACAATCAAGAACTTCGTTGTTTTGTTTTCCCACGCGGAAAACTATCAACGGATCTCTCTCTATCGCCTTCTTTTCAATGATGCACTCCTCAATCTTTTTCCGGTGTTTCTTTTATAAGGTAGAGAAGTATTTCTAGTCTTTCTATTAACTTCACCACCGATACACATCACCACAGTCTTCCAGCGAAAAAAATACTTACTAGTATTTCTTTCCAATCAACAGGCTGGAATTCCATTCAGGGTTTTGAATAAACAGCAATAAACTATTATTCTCGTGCAATATGTTATTTAGATTTATTCTGTTTAATTTATAAATTTGCATAAAATTTAATTATGAGTAATTAAAATGGAAAAAATAGTTGTGGTGGATTTTGAATAACAGATTCGGCGAGAACTAAACTAATTAAATGATTTACGATTTAATTAATATTACTGGTTGTTGTGTGATTTGGTGTTTGTGTTATGACGACGTTAATTAAATATATAGGAGAAATAATGTAAGTGATTTGCTGCGAAAAAATGCGATGTTTTATGTAGCAACATATCATTCTTTTATCAGAATGTGTAATTTGGGGAGATAAAATGTAGGCAATCTATTTTATTTATTTGGTTTAGAGAGCTTTACTTGTAGGTTGGCTGTTTGTTTCCCCTGAGATCCGGGAGAAACCAGAGACTATTTGGTCGAATTGGGAAAGGGAGAAAGAACGGTAGAAGTGTTCCATACTGCCAATCTCTGCAGATAATTATAGCTAGCTTGCTTTACAAGGAGCGGTTTCCTTTTATCTATTTCATTATTTGTCCCCGGCTTAATCCACTCCTGATACATGTTTAATACCTACCTGCGTTTGCCATTAATTCGGCAGAAAAAGCGGGTGAATTAATTAAAAGTCGAGCGATAAAGCAAAACGATGAAGGAAGTTTTCAACTGGGAAAAGGCCTGGATAGTCTTTTTACACCAATTTAAAGTGGTCCAGCGATCACGGTTTTATTGCATGGTTTAGCAATTTTATTGTTGCACAGCTGAACAGGGACTTTCTATTTTCGTATAGAAATTTATTTGCGCATGCTCTCGTCCTGAATTTTTTATGGGGTGATCGCTTGTAAGGGTTAATTTGCACGTATTTCGATTTAAAACTTTTATCAAGGCACCGATATAGGTAGTCTGGTCGAGTTTCGGCGCGGTGCCAGAAGATATGGGTGATTTAAATTAGTTTATTGTCGTGTTTAGATTAGCCCTACAAAACGGAGCTTTATGGCCGTCCCCTCCTCCACCTGAAACCGAACATGAGCTTTCGAAGCATCGAATGTGTCACTTTCCAGTCCACCACCGGACCCAAAGAGGGCACTATTTATTCCCGTCGGCTCGCACAGGCTCGCTCACATGTCAGTTTGGCTTCACGTGATTTTCAGCCTCACTTTGCTTATTGATCCTTTTTCTGCTTAATAGTTTTTGCCGATAGTCGACAATGAGAAAGGATAAACGGGATAATGGCTTTTTGACAGGTTGGATGTTTATTGGAATTACCCGATTTTTTGCGGACTCAACCATCAACCCGCAGATTATTACAGATTCCTAACGTTCACAGTTTTATTACCGCTAATCAAACACCAAACATTATTCGCACTACCAATCGACAGCAACCACCCGCAAGAATGCATCGCTGGAACACCCCATACAGGTCACCCAATTAGAAACGTCCGACCAAATATCTCTGTTATTTATGTACAAAAACAGCTAGTATAAATAAACCAAGCGCCACAGACCAATTTTTCATTTTCCCGTGTTTTACATTATTCTGAACAAATAACAATATGTATAAAAAATACCAAGACGTATTTTTCCTGATAAACTGAAAAACAATGTTTCGGCCACAAACCCGTTGCGTTTTAGATTAGGAGAAATAAATACAGTTCGTTGTCATATTCAGGATCAGAGCGTTAAAAATGACCGAAGTAATAAGCGATTCTCATTATCCAAGTCCCTTGCTGTCATCAGAAGAGATAATTTGACCATTTTGGGGTGGGTTCCGAGGGTCGTGACCCCTGAACTATGATGAATCGACAATCGTCGGATTCTAATCAAGTGAGTTTATCCAGTGTATGAAATTAGGAAAGGTTCGCTTTAGTTGATTTACCCGTTCCATTCACTACCATTACTCGGGTTTATTGAGATAATATAATAGTGAAGTTGTTTCATTTGAATTAAATATTGATAAAAAACTAGGCAGACATTCGGGGGTTTTATGATGTATGAACTTCCGGAAAGCCATCGGTACCTGTATTGATTTTGGCATATATATTTTCTTAACAAATATTTAAACAGGTTGGTGGAATTATGGCAGAGTGGAGGATGGCTACAGGGGATCAATCGCAAAAATTAAACCGATGGCTTTATTGTTCCTTTTTGCAATATTCATTGTCCATTCGAGTCCGTAATAAAATTTCCAATTGATCGTAATTTTGCTAAAACAATATTTCGACGGGAGATTTTTTCGAGCGAAGTTAATTACTGGTTAACATTTTCCTGAAATGTTCAATTTGATCGCGTTTTCTTGCCGCTTTTCTTAATTGGAACACTCTACTTACAGAAAATATTAAACATCCCAATTACGTTACGAAAAACTTGGATTAAATTCAAGCATGAAAATTTAATCCGTTACTCTCCTTTTAACAGTTTTTCTGTTTTTTTATAATTTAATTAATTTTGCGTTAGCGAGGACTGGTGAGTGATACTCTTGTCGAGGACTTGCAAACAGCATTGTGCGGCCGAACGCATCGGCAATTCACAAATAGGAAAATAAATTGTTTTATTATAATCAGTTATTGACAAAATGTGGACAAAACATTAATCTTGTAGTGTCAGTTTTTGAGAAAATTTAAGTACGTCGTTTATCATTTGAGCGGGGTGGCAAATAAATTCGTATTTCATCATTTAGAGCCTGCGATATTTCTGAAAAAAGAATCTGTTTTCGCTTTGCTTTGGGTGAAAATTTTATGATTTGGAAATTGTTCCGTTTGCTGGGACCTTAAAAAATTCCCTTTGAACGGCAGTTGGAAAGTGCAAATGGTCCACGTCAGTAACTTAGCATCATTTTGCGTAACGTTTCCCACTCATGCGTGTTAAATGCAAAACTTCCTCCCATCCATTTCGTCACGTCATAAATCGTACGTTGTTATTATCGTTTGCGACACATTAATGCCAGTAGATGTGTGTATTTGTGAATATTTTCGTCGGGGGTAAAACAAGAAGTATATAACTTTTCAATGTGGGATTAGGTTCGGGATTAGGCACGTGCCTGCCTAGGATTATATCGTATTCTCGTCCTGATTAATCTCGCCATAATTCGGGAGTTGTTTGGAAAACTCGCGTCCAAAGAGTTGCATTTTTAATTATCGTAATTGACATATCGAGCCGAAGTCAGTCGCTGCTCCGGTCGCTTGAGGATTAAGTCGGACGGATAAAAACAGGAACACAGATGCATTAATATTGATTTATGTCTAGGACAAATTCAATTGGGAGAAACGTAATGAATGTACAGACGGGAAGGCGAAGTACGGGCGCGGTCAGCCATAATGCAGCCTGCACTCGGCTTCCGGAAGGCTGACGCCCTTTCCGGAACCATCGATAAGAAACGTTAACAGCCGCATCTGCGAACGCGAATAAAACTAATAGTAATAAGAACGAACACTTCCCTGAACGCCAGTTAATTTCACAGTAAAATGCGCATTCCGCGAAAACCAATGAGACTAGGACGCGAATTGGAATATATATCGGCTCCGGGGAACGCACGAATAACATCTATGTCAAAAGATACTGATTTTCACGTGGAATTACACACGGAAAATTACACAAACGACAAACTTTCGCTCATCATGCGATTCCGTGTTTAAACCTCCGAGCACCCAGAAAAAATTCGAGAATTATATTGACTAAATTCTGTTCTTTAGCAAAAAGAAGTAGTTCCAGTTTGTGGTTTATTTTGAAAAAATTCATAAGACATCGGCAAAAAGGGCAAGTTTGGAAATTTCATCACGAATAAAAATAAAACAGAACGCAACTAAAATATCTAGGTGTAATCTAACACAAAATCCCCCTTTCTGATAGTTTTTCAAATTAAATGTTAGAGTTTATTTCTGGTTTAAAGAGGGCCAATAGCAAAATCAAAGCATTGCGGATTCTGACGGAACTGACTGACAGACGACGGTCGATAGCTGACAAGTTGAGACATCGTTTAAAGTTGACTGCCGAGCCGTATTCCAGACATCATCGCAGTTTTCCTATATTTTTCGAACCGATGCACAATTAAAGTTCGTCCAGCGAATTTCCGAAACTTAGTTCTGTTACCCTGTGTGACTGTCTTTGATTTATGCACACAGTATATCACTATTATTATATTATCCTGAATATATCCATAATTATCCCATATCGCCTAGTGTTTGGTTATCCCCAGTGACCAGAAATTTTGTCGGTGGTCACTTTACCCACGAATAATTACAGAAAATGTGGTATTGATATTATGGTGCGTAGTGAAGAGATTAAAAAAGAAAATTTGTGAAATTTGTGTATCACGTACACTTGACCATTTAATTAAGCCCAACAGATTTTTTAATACAGAACAAGCAAAGATTAACCTATCACGGAAACATCGGCCTGAAAATTCATTTAATGCTTTGTGCTTTTTTTAATTCATTTAACCTTAGCTGTTCATGTTATGATATACAATACTACGCTTTAGTTAAAACAAACAAATGAAAAAAACGTTTACAGATACACAGAATTAGTAATGGAATTAGCCGTAACCAACCAACTCATTCGTGTATGCAGTGTAAAAATTAATTTAAGTTTCATTAATGATTCACGTTTCGTTTTTATGCACGTTGCGGATTAATATTTCTCGTTGGCAGTCATTTCGCGAGTTTAATACCACGTACACACTATAGATTACTTAATTCTGATGTTTATTTCTACCTTATAAACAAGGCTTAGAGCCATTTAACTTAATCTCTGCATTACATAGTCGACGTGATGATGAACTAACGAACTAGCAACTAATTTCGAGACTCTGAATCTGCAAAAATCGTGCAAAGAGCAAAAATCCAAAAGCCAAGTTGACAAAAATTAAAACTGTTTTTCTCTACTTTTTTTAAAACAAAATGTAGCAAACATTTTGATTTTTATTTTTAATTAATAATTTATCTTAACATCTTAACTTAATTGTTCTCAAAGATTTTAAGTTACTAGAACTCGTTCGTTTCTTGTTATAAAATAATTGGAGACACATTTTTCCAAGTTTAACAATGGATTTGAGAATTTTGCATTGCTTGACGATTACAATGGACATTTTTAAAGTTAAAATTAGTAAGATGAAATTGCTCTCAATTTAGCCTCAAGTTGTGATTTATGTTGATGAGTCAATGTCAAATATTGTTTTGAATAATAAATTATTATCAAAAAAAAAATGTCGGTAAATATTAAAACGGGGACTGGGACATACAGTTGTCTATGCAAATGCAAGGGTATATTTGTCATTTTATATACTTTCCATTTAGATCAGAGTTTTAATTTTCGTCGGTAATGAAAGTGAAGCAATTTCGTTATTGATGGGTTGCCACCGCTGAACAGTATCGATATTGGTATTTCCGATTTTTATGACCCTCATTGCAATGCAATATCGGAATGCTGCAGTGTGAGAAACTATATTGATGTACGTGACTTTAAGAGTTTTAGTAGGAATCCAGCTTGAAAAATCAAAACTGGTGATATTATGAAAGCTCCAGCCCCAAGTGCTTGTTGGAGCCGTAGCGAAATGAGTTTCAGCTTTTCCGTTTAATTCAAAATTTTGTGTAAAAGCCGTTATCAATCATCCTTTGTCTAGCGTTAAATAAAATCTTAATCGAGTTTTTTCGCAAGAACAAAAATATTTAATAACTTGGCAAATTATCCCCTTTTTTAGCGGCGTCAACTGGCAGAATTAAATGAGTGTTAAGCCCGAAATGTTTGACCCACGGTTGAATATTCATAAAAACGGGGTTCACGGTGATGATTAAAATGGTGGCCGGCGGCTAATTGCCCGCTAGCGTGAAGGCATTTCTTCAAATCGGCTTGTGGTTGCAATTTTTCGCGGAAAACATAAATCTTGATAAGACATAAAGAGTGCCGGCAAGATGCAAAAACGGGGGAATTTTTGGCCAAGTTTGCATTTATTTATGCACACACTTTGCTATTCCGTATGTCTACGCTCTGGCTCGGAATATCACGCATCAATTCTAATAGAATGGCATAGTTAAAGTGGTTTACGACGTCTGCAGGCATCATACCGCGTTTCGTATAAAAAATACAAAGCGCCACTTAAGTGTTTCCAAGTCAGTAATGGCATTGTTTGCGCAGAAAATTGCAGCTGAATCGTCTCCGCTGATGTTATTGTTAATATACCGCAACTTATGTTTAGGAAGTCGTTTAACGCACGTAAACCTACAACTATGTCTTCATATGGTTTATTTTCTTACGCTAAATTGCCGGAAACGCTAAGTGTGACTTGATTTTAATTCGCAATCGGCGTTGTCTAATTAAATCCACGTCTTGTGCTTTCGGTAATTCCTGGTTCTGGTGAAGTAGAAGAGATAATGGAGGCATATATAGTGACATCATTGTTGCATGTAATAATCCGTGCACAAATACAATACATGGTAAGCGAGACGACAATATGAAATATGGAAAGCCCTAGATACGGTTCTAGGACAACTTTATCATCCTCTTCAAAAGGGTACAGTTTTGAATACAGTTTCGCACGTAACACAAAAGTAACGGCATAATACGAAAATTCCATTTCACTTAACTTACACTTACTTCCGTTCAAACCTAATCTATAGAACAGAAATATGCTAGGTTCCAAATCACTTTTAATTTAATCCAGTTTCATTTGTGATCAGAATTGCCTTGTAATTAAGTCGTTGAATTTATTTCATAACTCATTTTTACTCTCGGCGGCGTAATATTTTTTCATTAAAAATTAAGTGAGCTAAGGAATATAATACACATAAGGCCGTTATTAACTGATGGGTTGTTACACGAATGATTCGCGTTCGTAATGAACATGAACGGTGTATTTTATAGGGAGCTATGTTTCAAAGAATACAGTTTTACTGAAGGCTTTTCTTCCCATTAAGCGTGCTTTATGGCAACGAACGCATCATTTATTGCAGCAATAAGTTATCTTAGGTGCAACGTGCCTACAAATAGTCATTACGTGCACCCCGAGAATTATAAAGCGTTTATTCTACACTTTCGCAGCAAGTGATTCACTGGCGACATTCTTTCGCACTGATTCAAAATAAAATTAATTACGGTGCAAGAGCAACAAGTGATAGGACATCACCATTTGGGTAAATATCACTTGGAATTGAAAACTTTTAGAAAAGTTGGTCTTTGATCTTTAAAAACTTTGGAATAAATTTTCTGAGCGAAGTTCTTATGTTTAATTAAAAGAATTGAACTGCAGTATTTCTGGATAAGCTGGAAGCGGAAATTTTAATAGGTTTTTGTTTGAGAGGTTCTGACAATTCTGAAATTAAACAATGTTATTGTTGCATTTGCGGTTAGTTGACCGTTTGTGTAAAATTGCGATTGTCGAGTTGAAATACGATGAGAGATAAATAGGATATTTTACAGTTAACTGTTCTTCAAAAATACGGACAAATTGAATTAAAAATAACTGGCCAAACATTTGTTTGTATTTTATTATTATTTCGAAATTTTTGTTGACTTAGTGCTCCATTTAAAAAGTTAGCAAAGGGAGAGGCGTATTTTATTTATTTAATTAAGATGGAGGAGCTTTTTCTTTAAATATTTACCCTTCCTAAGTTTAATTTCGTTTAGGATTGTTACATTCCGTATTTATATAGCTTATGATACTTGCATTTAATTAAAATTTGAGAGATTGTGGAAAGTATTTTTCCTGTTCAAGTTAAGTTATGGCCGCGTCGATAGTATTATTTTGCAAGGGTTATTAAAAGATTATGGAAATAAATCAAGTCGTAGGCAAGAATTACGCAAACTCGCCCATTTTCATGCAGTTTTTCTCTTCAACAAACACGATGAATTATTGCGACATTTCCATTGTTACACAAACCTAGAATTTTCTCAGAAAATTATGCTTGATGGGACTTTAACAATTTGAACATGATTCCGAGGGAAATAATTGGCCGGTTCTACTTCCGCGATGGCAAAATAAGAAAATTGGGTAAAACATTTTTTCACCCAATGATTTCGATTTATTCCGTAAGTTGGCTTTTGGCGGCGGAAGCTGGAGAACGATGCCGACAGAGGAACAAATGGCCGAGTCCAGCCCACCAAACAACTCGACTTTTCAGAACACTCGACTTTACTACTTCCCATTCTAAAAGTCATGAATGTTATATAAACCGTCTTAACACATGAGGCCAACATCTAAATAATTATACTTACAAACCTAACCCTGGTTTACGATCGACGAAAGCGCTTTTTCCACTTAAGAGCCCTATAAAATGCGTGACATACAATGTAAACTTTCTTAAGGGATAATTAAATGTGATTTCCTACTTAGCACGTTCGCATTACGTCCGCTCATAAACGTTCGTCGATGTTTGGCCACTGGCCGTAATATCGGCGAAGAGATTTGTTTAGCTAAATTGCATGCTGCGGCATAAAGTCAATATAATCTAAACTGTTGACATTTACATATCTTCATCATCTGCTTTGACGCGAAAATGCAGAAATTGAATTATTTTATTCGAGATAAGTTGGGAAGTGGCTCTAGAGGGAATTTAGATCGTGGTGAATGCATGACATACGATGTATAGCAACTACGTGGTCAATTGTGGCGCTAGGTCAGTTTAGATAACGTTGCAGGCTGGATATACCTGTCCGTATTGGTCCAAGTGTACGGACGGAGTATTTATCAAGTCTCGTCATCTATTTGAACGTTGGATTTTTCCTTGGTAGCGACGTTAACTTCGTAAAAGGTCAAGCTTTGACACTACACCATTACTTCTTCAAATGTCTAAAAGTACGAGTACAAATGACTTTGAGAGTTGGCAATAATTCTGCAAAGTCTTCCTTGCAAAAAGCTTCGGAAGTAAAGAATATGACCTATGAGACTCATCAATTGGTGAAGTTAATTGAAAAGCTTGATGTAGTAGGTTTGAGGAAAATGTAATAGATGGGTTTAAAAGAGTGCAGCCAGAATGACACTTTAGAACGGCTGCTGTATGCAAATGACACAACTAACTTTTCACTTTGGATGTAAAATATGTATCTACTGAAACGGCTTTAGTCAGTCTGCCACCCTTGAGGCGTTATTAAAGGACATTAGCTAAAAACTCAACTGAATATTTACCTGCACCGTCCAGAACCAATATTAGCTCACCTGAAACAGACAATTCGATCAAATTAAATCATTCAATAGTAACAATGAAAAACTGGCATAGCGGAACAATTATAGGGTTAAGGTTGTTAACATAAGGCATACAAGGGGGTGCCATAGCGTTCACTATGAATGATAACAATAACAAGGTTAATAATTGGAACAGTGCCGGTGCGTACTGTTATATCAACCAAATGTCGGAAATATCTCTGTTTATTTGGTTATTAATATGGTGCCTCTATCCCGAATATATTCGTCTTTAATTCGCGTATACAAAATGTGCTCTGCATGGATATTGCGCCATTGTGAAGTTACGATCGATACCAACGAATTATATGCACTTTTACTATCATCAAGAACATTCGCACATCTTTACGACGCTCCGACGTGCAATCTGTGCGTGATTAGAATCAATTTTAGTTTTAATAAGTGTGTTTTGCTTTCATCCACTTTACTTCTCGTCATACATTGAACATGAAGCTAAAGGTAGGTTTCGTTCGCATTCACACGTTGAGGACACTCGCTTCGTCGCTCGTGCGTTGTTTTTTGTTCTTGTCATGTACACATCGTTTGTGGTGAAGTGGTGGAGCTGTTCCATTATTAATCTGTTATCAGTGTCGCTGTTGGTTTTGATGGTTATCAAGTTGTTGGAAAGGGTGTCATTGTAGTGGAATTAACGATGTTTATTTGGTGGTGTAGTGTTTGCTAAAAATCTATATTCGGGTGTTTGCCGTGCGGTGAGCCGGTTCTAGTGGCGCAAACGCCGTTAGATATAAGATTATGTAGCTTACGACGTTCATCAGTTCCTTTTTAGTTAACGATTTTGTGAAAGTGAGCTGGAGCATGTACTTCCAAAAAGTTCATTGTTCGAAAATGAATTTATTTAAAGTTTAAATTGCGTCAATTAGGACTGGCCCGGTGTATCGATGTTCTAGATAATATACTGCTTAAAAGTAACAGGGAGCTTAGAGCCTTATAATGAATTCTTGGCTCAAGTTTCCGCGCGTTGTACTAAAAATTTTGATTAAAAGGTAATTGGATCGACAAGACATCCACGTCTTACATCACTAAATAAAAAATAAGGAGAGGAGTTAGTTTTATTCAATGCGTCGGCAAGGAACTTGATCCGGGAGAGATACAATAAGATAAAGCTCAAAAAAGAAAGAATAAAAAAAAGTTATACCCAATTACATCGTTATATTATACAGGACTTCCCGACTTCTAAATGAAGACTTCGTCAAATGGCCACGAACAGAATGGGTGTGTGACACAAAATTTAGATAGGGTATAAAGAGACGCTTCCTGCTTTATTCCCAAAATGAAAAATAAATCGCCGCCTATTGTGCGCAATCAGACGGCTCCGCAACTCCTCACTCGCCACAAATCACATTTTTAATCTTCGTCACTCTCAAACAAACCACCTGATGGAACCTAATGAATTTTTTCACAAACTCAAAAGTTACTTTGCATTGTTATGGATCTTAGCGATGAACCTGGTCTTCTCACCACTTCGGAAAAGAATTTTCGGTTCTTTCTCCCGGGAGGCCAAACTTGTTATCGGAACAAATTTGTTCAGGCGTCAACAGTCTAGGAACTCATTTTGCTCAGACTTTACCATCCCTTATTTCTCATGTAAAATACATAAAACGACGCCACTCTTTAGCCATCATGCCCTTAAGTTTTTTATTAGACACATACGCACTCTCGGACACAAGCTGGCTCTCCGGAATCAATACACAGCACGCGAAGCCACCACAAAATTCTTGCACCAGTGGAAATGATAATTACGTCATTATATTTGATTGTTTTGTTGCTATATGTGCACTAGAATCTCGTCTGGAGTGCATAATAGAATGGAAGTTGGCGATGTAATTAGGGGCAGACACCATGTGGGAAATGGGCAATATTCTTTCAATATAATTCATGGTGCAAGGCATTTGAATTTTAAATTCGACATAACGAGCACTCTCCAGGATGTCAGACGTTTCGCGTTAAAGGGTTCTGTATTGTAAATGTTTGGAAATTTCATTTAAAGCGACTTTCAGAACATAGCAAGCAAAATTCCGGATGTAGTGGAGAATATCTCCAGCAGAAGATCTTGATTACGGCAAACTATTAAGAGTCAGACGACTTAATATCCGTTAAGGCCATAATTAAAATACGTCCTCTATTGTTTATTTTGTATGAGCTAATTAATATTTCCACGGAATTTCAACTTCGCATGGTTTTGGATATTATTTAATTGGTGAACATGCAGGTGGCTTTATAAGGGCAGCAGATTAACAGCTCAAAACCCGTCTAGCTTGCGGTCTGAAGGCGAAATTATCACTTCAGTTGAGGGAAATTAATGAATGCGTCAAATTAAGTTGTGACTTCGATGGAAATGTGACAAGAAAAAATGATTTATTCGGAGATGAAAAAGCAATTCGATATTTCCACATCTAATCTAAATTCAATAAGTTATGCGTTAAAACAGCAAATAAGTGGCTTTTGGAATGCAGGTCTTACAATTTCCTTGATATTTATTGGCACCGAGAGAAACTGTAAATCCCTGAAGATCGAGTTCCCTGAAAACTTGGAAATTGTTTTAAAATTCAAATTT
The DNA here is from genome assembly GCF_031307605.1 of Tribolium castaneum. Taxonomy (NCBI): domain Eukaryota; kingdom Metazoa; phylum Arthropoda; class Insecta; order Coleoptera; family Tenebrionidae; genus Tribolium; species Tribolium castaneum. Next base: position 5,545,319 of record NC_087403.1, on the reverse strand, counting down.
TCGGAATAAATTTTAAGGCTGTTTATATTTTTCTCGATGCGACGATTGGAAACCGTCCACCAATATTTCTATTAAAACCTAAAAATTTCCATCTGATGGAAACCTGATAAAACAGAGTGAATTTATTCCTTTGAATTTTAAAGCGGAAATACCGCCCTAAATTATTACGACAAACCCTTTTATTCGGGATTTTTTAATGCAACCGCTTCCGGTATTAATGCCAATGTGGGTTTGTTAAAACATAAACCTAACTGATCGATTATGTGCATTTGTGTTGAGTGAGTTGGGTGAACAAATTCGGTATTCAGTGGTTTCAGCAATATTTTTAATTAGAGGTCTTCGTGACACTCTTTTGAAGCAGCTGCTTTGGAGTGTGCTATATTAAAAGAAGAAAAAGTGAAAATTGGTGGAAATTAGATATGTCTCGATGTCGTAAAATGATTTTATGTTCGCTTCGCCTTTATACCATAACGTTTGTCGGTTGTAATTGATAATTAAAACATATAGCGGTATTAATTCCAGTGCTCATCCAATTATTTTGTCTGTGACTTCGTTAGTGGTTACCTTCAACAAATAAAGACAATTTTTACCAGGAGATTTAATTAATTAAATCAGTGATAAGGTGAAAAACCCGTTAATTGCCTGTAGTGTCTTAAACCCTTTCGCGGGACGTGTTTTTCTTTATCCGCTGATTTAAAACGAATTGGGGCAAGTTAAGCCGATTAAATCCTAATAAAGGTAAATAAACGGAATCGATTAATCCTAATAAAATGTAAATGAAATTTAAACGGGTCTCATTTAAAAGCAGGTTGATTATTTAAAGGCAACATCCATTTACAGAAACTTATTTTTGACTCAGACTCCCTTGGCCGATAACACCCTCTGATACGGCTAATGCGCAGATGAGGACGCGACGGGGAGGGTTTTTTCTCTTTTAAATATTGCCCTTCACACATAAATCACTGAGATAATTTTAAAAATTTGCTGAATTTTTTACATACAGCGCGATCTTTCTTTTCCGATTATACTATTTTTACAGCGTTTTTATTACTTTCTTCTGCATATGTTACGTTTATGTTACGTTTTAGCGATAAATGCTGAAGGTTCATAATAAAAATTTCATAAATATCATCTCCCCTTCATGAATTTTATATCACATAGTTTAGGATCCGAATTCCTAAACCACGCATCAATTACCCCCAAATCAAAACTTCTAGCACCAATCTTATAAAACCTGAAACCAAAATTAGATTAACTTCAACAAGTTGCCAATCATGGCTACCGACTACAAACTTCCACGATGCGCTCACCTATCGCCTATCACCTAACACCGAGAAAATAAACACTCTGGATACATTAACTCGCAGACTTATAGCCTACATAATAATAAGATAATAAAAGAGAAAACGAGGACCAGAGCAACATCCAGCCAAATCAGATAGTGTTACTAAAACAACAAATTCGTTTGTAGCAATTTGGATCATTCAGAGGGAATTGTCTAAACAAACATGTAAACCTTGAGGAGAAAAATCGATTTTGAGCGAAATATTTGCACAAAGTATAAATATCGTAAATTCGCCTCTGTGTTCTAAGAAGCTTCAACAGGCTACAAAAGTGAAAAATGAACGTTAACACTGTAATAAATTCAGCCAGTGTTTTAATGTATGCCGCGCGGTGATTGAAATGTGAATTTGAGATTTATTCACACATTAATAACAATTTCCACATGGCGATGAGAAAGATAGATGTACTACTTAGACCGAATTACTTAACTAGCTTCTTTGTGGGTTTCGTCAAATGTTCGAGAACCCAAGCAGTGCATTTACTGCACTTGAAGATCTCACTGACATGCAGATTGCCTTACGTAGATCAAAGTCGGGGTTATTGCGAAGACCGACAGCTAATTCCGGGTTCATATTCAAATTTTTGTACTTTTCATGTAAATTTCATTCCTTCATAAATAAACAACATAGCAAACAATACAGTGCAGACGCGGCATCAAAACTAGACAATCTTTTGAATTATTTCGTACGAATAGTTGGGCCCGAAGCATTACATATGTTAAAAAACATAGAAACATAAACAAAGAGGGTTTATTTATGTGGGGATAGAAGTGTGGTTTTTCATCACACCATAACATAAATAATCGTTGTACGATAATTAGGTAAAAATGACGCGATAACAGATAATATCAAAAGTTCGTTCTGCTGTCATTTATGACTAACACGCTTTGGGTTAATTAATTTTAACGACAGTGGTTTTAATTATGTAAAAGAAACAGCGGGGGCAAATGTGTTTGAAAATATGAAATTATTCAGGCGGCGAAAGCTGAACTCAATTATTAGTGATGCTTTTGTCCAGTAAGATTTTGATTAAATTCTTCCACAAGCTGAACTAATGAGGATATGTGGTGTAAGCTATAAAAGTGTTAAAACACACTAGGTTTAAGCGAGATGATTATTTTAATAATCAAATAGAGTTTCAGCATTTGGTTCATTCTCTCTCTAAACAAACGTGTATTCTGCTACCCCAAACCGTTGTTACTTTTTAAAAGGCGATTTTGCCGCCTTTATGAACTTCGCAACAAAAGCTGGGAAACAAAATTGCTTCTATCCTTGTTCGTTCGTGAGTTAATTGATGCAACCTGTAAAGATAAACCATTGTTTATAATAATTACATTAGGTAAATGAATTCAGGACGGACAAAGTTTTTCGAGTTTTTTGGGATAATGATGGCTTTCCTCAAAAGTATATCCTCCTCTTTGTGAAAGTTTAATTATTTAGGATATGTTTGTGAGTCAAACGAAAAATATGTTTTCATATTTCCGGCGGTTAGAGGCGGGGTTTTCCGGGTTTCGCCGCGGGCGATTTTGATTTGATGGAACAATTAGGCAAACGATACGATGATAAGATGATAATGAAACGGGAGGTATCCACTGCGCCTAATTCCGGTTTAACCTGCATGGAGTGAGAGGATTTCCATAACCGAGAAAACTTTACAAAATTCCGGCGTTCAAGTTTTGTTTGTACCGAAGGTATTGTTGTGTTTCATCCAGCGAGGAAGTATTTCCCACTTGGATTTCTTACTTGAACTTTGTATATACACTTTGCGAAAATGACGCGATACATCCAAAGCAATTTGTTCGATTGATAAAAAGCGTAGTTTTTCCCCAACTTCGATTCATTGGTAATGATGGATTTAAACTTCTCGGGCGGAAGTTTAGTAATTAACACAAAAATTCAGCTTCAGCCGGGAAAAACTTCCAGCCGGAATTGTTTGAATAACAGAGCAATCCAGCACAAAAATTTCGCCACAAGGACGCTTATGAATTTTATGGCCGATGCATTTTGTATCATCCAGTTCATTGAATATCGACATGTGCACACTGGGAAAAAAGAAACCACTTTGATGCAACATGAGCGGAACCCCGGAAAACACACTATTAAAATAAACTGCAAATGAGAAAACAATTTACGTGACGACACTTCCGACACTTGCAATAACTGAGATATCGCATGGGCCACATTAAAAAACTTATCCATAACTCTTTACAACACTCGAATTTATTCCAGTTTTAAAAATTTAATTCTGAGTTATGGCCATAAAAATGCATAAGGGTTGAACATTCAACCGTTTTTTATTTTCTTTTTAGTATCCCGGGCCAGTCCAAGGCACCGGAGCCATTTTTCAAGACTATTAATTACTCGAAATGAATTTATTTAGAATTGGTAATGTAGTAGTGAGTGGTGTCATTAGGCGGGGATCGATAGCGATTATTACGTGCTTATTTAACATTGCTGGTGGCCATTATATCGCTTACTAGTTTGTGGTCAGCTTATACTGGGCCGTGTCAAGTTAAAAACAAATTAAATTTGGGAGAGTGGCTGGAAGTTCGATGCTTTCTTAAATTTTCGTCAATACCTAAAGTTTGAAGGAAATTTAATTTGCATCAAGAAAATAATATGATTAAGCATAATAGACCTGGCAGTAGCTAAGTTTAATCAAAACTTCACGAAACCACCAAGCAAAATAATTTGATTAAAACGATTGATGTGTTAAACAAGGGTTGCAAAGTGTTGTAATGATAGAAAATAGTGTTGCGTTCGCAAAAAACGAAATTGCTTGATCAAGGGAGTGTGTTGGAAGCGATAACCGGTCATGGTAATGCCCCAGTGGTCTTTCCGCGGTCCTATGTTTAACGCGATTATGGGAATAGCGAATCAGTAACCATGAAATTGCCACTAAATTAAACATGCAGCTGATAATAAAAAGGTGCGGACTTGGTGAATTAATTTAATTCATAATGTGAACACGGAGTGGTGCTGGAAGTTCCAATGTGATGCAGATGGTATGTTCCGAACAAATTTATGTTTCCATTAAACGCTATCAACTTTTCTCGTTAACCACCCATGGAACACTTTTACCTAACTCTAAAACTTCTAATTACGGCGCAATATTAAATGGTTAAATATTCATTTAACTACATTTTAACGCTCACGGCGCCTTTTTCAGTTTTTCAGGTGCAGTTTATTTAATATGCAATAAGACATTTTCTTATCAATCCGCAAGATTGAAAAGGAAGAAAAAGCCCGTGAGGGAAATTGCGATCGCTGAATGTATAAACGGGGCAGGTTCTTCAAATGGCCTACATGGAATTCTAGAGGTCAATCCTATAACCTCGTACACTTTGCCCAATATTGAATTGAAATATCGTGTTACAACTTGAAAGAAAACATACAGGTCAGACAAGACAAATCTTCCCACATCTTGAAAGCCTCTAACACTTAATTCATACGTTATTCCTTTCTCCGAAGAACATTATTCACCCCATTGTTTCACAAATTAGATTTTCGGATGAAAGCTTCACAGATTTACGAAAATTTATACAATATCAATCTTACACTCGCGGCTTTATGTCAGTTTTGGTTAATACGGAAATCGATTTGCACAACAAACTGTGTTTTTCATTCGGAATAAATGGCCATCGGTGGAAATATCTTCCACGTGATGAAATAATTATTGTGTTCGAATTTTTGCCAATTAACGCTTGTCAACAAAACGTGATTTTAGCTAAAATATTCTTGTGGTTTTTGTAATTTCAATCACATTCGATAAAGGGAGAAATTGAGTTGTTAAAAATGAAACGGTGACATATTTGCGTTATTATTAAACAAACCCAATTATATAATGCAAATTGCGCCGTTGTTTTTTCCAAATACAAAACGAGTGGTTTTAATCATGTGTCACGAGGAGAAAAATGAAATTTTGATCAAACCAACAAGATTTTTCATTTGTCATCAATTAGTAAGCATGCGGTCGATTCTAATTTACACCCTCGTGAAGTGACGTTAAATTGTTTCGTTCTGAACAAGTAGCAAGGTACACATTTGTACAGCGCTCTCATTTACAAATGAATTAGACTGCCACAGTTAGACTAAACAATAATTTATCTCATGAATGTGTATCCCTGTAAATAAATATTTACGGACGAATTAAATCCAGTGACTGCTTAGTTTTTAATAAGTCAATGAGACCCTCAGCCTTGGGCTGAGTAAGAACTACCGACTCTAATTAGGTAGATCGTGCTTTTGTAATAGCTGTTCTTTTTATTTCACCTCCACAACTTTCAACCGGCAAGTGCTAAAAAAATTACCAAACATGACAGTCGTTAAGGTTTCTACTTTCATATTATTACAATGTCATCTCCAATAACTGTAAGGCCGCGAGCTATGACCGTTTAAAAGTGCTAGAAAATTCAATTAAATAGTTTCAAATACCAATTTACTTGGGAATAGATTTGTTTTGTTCGTACACACCATCGCTATTTCACATTAAATGGAAAAAATCACAGGAATTTTTAATTTCCAGGTTATTCTGTCATGAAATACGTCAATAATAATCCTAGTCTCAACTAAAAATTTTGATGCTGCGATTGGGTCTCACTGATCTAAGTGAGGATTTTGATTAGTTTTTAGCAAATCTAGCGGCGATTTGGAAAATGTTAATCGTGAGGAATTTAATTAAGTCCTATAAGTGATGACTAATTCGTGTTTGACGGCGTTCGATCGATTTTTCTCTTGTCCCAAATTGGAAAATAATTGTTTCGTGTGAAGTGTTTGACGTGATTAGTGTAATTTTTGGAAAATGACTTGCAGGGTTTGCCGTATCATTTGAAGTAAATTAGGGTAACTGAATGGAAGAGAAGTGAAATGAAACTAAATTCTATTAGGCAGATGAAAGGAATTCAAAGTGAAGTGCATTTTGTCGTAGAATAATGAAATTTGATGAATTAGGTTGACTTTGCCATTCTGTTTGATAATAAGGAGTCATTGGAAAAAAGCCCGCTTGCTCGTGACTGATGGATAGAAAACAAACTTTTTGGCTGAGGTCAGTGCATGGAGGACAAGAAAGGCGCTGTTTGAGAGAGGTCTTTATTAAAATCTTTTGTTGGATAGTTTTTGCTCGACAGGGAATATGGAAATTCTGCTGACAAGCTGCTGTGTAAATCATAACTCTATAGGGATTTTATCTATTTATCAGCGAACATGTTTACTCACAAACCGATGTGTAATTTATCCAAATATTCGTCACAAATACGCTTGTTTAATTAACGAATGTCAAAGGAAAATCCGGACCCCATAACGTCAGGTTTATGAACTACAAAATTTCAATATCTCTTTGTTGGACACCCACATTTCGCGATCGTTTTTAATATCGCGCATCTAACTATTTTTAAAACTATACGATAATACGTTTCCGCGTATCGCCCGCTGCTGTTCGTGCAAATATTGTGTGCGAATTAATCTTACTTTAATATTTTATTTCCTTGTCCGCCTTTTTATGGATTGTGTTGGTCTTTTAAAGAGATTATTTCCACGCAATTGCTTCATCTTTTCCGGTTTAATTTACAGAACATTGTGCTTGTATTCTCTATCTCAAACAAAACTAAAAAATATAGAATTACATCAATTACAACTGTTCTACGCAAAGTGAAAAAAATTGTGTAAATCGCATAATCTGACATTTCACGTGAAATGGAAGTCGTAATTTGGCGTCCCAATTTCGCCCGACCGTATTTAGTGGATTAGTGGATTTGACCATAGTGTCTATTAAATGAGTGTTTATTGTAGTATAAAAAGGCGGTTTATGTGTGAAGTTAGTCAGAAATCGGAAACTGGAACATGAACTTGCATCATTGTAAAAGCTGCTTCAAATGCAGAATCACATCCAGGATTAGGCCCGATTTTACTACTATCCATTGAAATCTGGCACTCTTGCATCCGCAAATTCAACTTAAAAACTGTATTAATTTATTTAGTACAAAAGCAGAAATGCTTTTGTACGCGGAATCAGAACTCGGGCTAATTAACAGATAATTAAAAGCGGATTTTTCAATTTTTGCTTTATAGAAAAGTGTATTTAACCCGGGGATAACCACCTTTCAATAAGCTTTGTGTGTTTGGAAGACTAGGCAGTTTTGTATAAGTAGTGTTTTACGAATAATGATCACTACCAGGCAAATTTATTGATCGGTTATCATTACCGAAATTAAATTATCAAATTGGTCCGGATTTTTGTTTATACATTCGTACGTCGGATGGTTTTTTGTGAGAGGTAGGTCGGGCTTGGGATCCGTGTTGTCGAAAATAAGCTTGTTAGTATGAAATTGTTAGTGAGGAAAAGTGAGCATAGTTTATAGTTTGGGGTCATAGGTGGCAGTTTGCGGAGTAATAAATCGCTAGTTCTTATAATGGTGTCTCAGTGAGCCGTTTCCGTTTTTGTTGTGCCTTTGGAATTTTTCCCCGAGGATGAAATTTAGCGTGTTGTTAGTTGTGACGTAATTTATGCGTCTGGTCCAATTATGATTCGAGTCGCGAAATGGAGGGTCAAAGAGTCGCGGCCCGCCAAACAAAGACGCCATTTATCAAGACCGGAGGAAAACAGTTAGATCCCTTAAACAAATGGCTGAAGAGTCGATGAACCGCACGAAGAAGACACTCGGACATAACATGCCAAGAAGCGGCTCTAACTGGGCCAGGACGTATATGGCACCACACAGGGGCGTCACCAAGCTAATTTAACAATTAAAAACCAGCAGTGGAAATGCCTCAACTTCTCGTAAAAAAACATAAATTTAAAAGAGAAAGTGTTGAAACTTGATAATTTTTTCTCATCCACTTTTTTCGCGATCGAAGAAAAATTACAAACATGAAAGTCGAAAAATTACCAACCAAAAATAACTTTCCCACTCACACTCCTTTATTTAAAACTGTTTCCTAGCATAAGATTTTTCTAGTATTCGTACAGAATAAATAGATCATTTTTGGGCCTTTGGCTACGCCACTGGCGCAACATCTGATTGACTGCGCTGACAGAAGGAATCTCGGCCAGTCAGCAGTTGAAGCTGCATCTGGAGGTACTGAATAAATACTGGTTCTTAACTGCAACGCCCGGATGCTCTTATTTCCACAAAAGGAAGCCTGACAACTTCCAAATTCGTTCTTCCACCTCTTTAAATTCCAACTCCGATCGCTTTGTTTCGCGCTCCATTATTTACTAGATGTTGCTTTAACACGTTCTAATCAATTCGACCAGAAACTAAAGAAATGCACACCGACGATATTTTCCCAAGAGGCTCAAGGGAATTCTATGCGTTCTACACCTATAACCCCGAATATCGGGCCTTCCAAGCATTGATTTCTTTATCCCAAGAAACATGCCAAATCCTCAACAACACACCCGCATATGGCTTTGTCAAAAACATAAGAATATATTGTTATTACCCCAGGAATCCTATTCTCTTTGTCCCGCTTTGCTTACATCCAGACGATGACCCTTGATGACCCATTTCCCCCGATTACGCAAAATTAAAACCCAGTACAACATAAATAGTCGGCAAATTCCATCCGCTACTAATACCTTTAGTGCCACTGGTGCATACCAACAATAACTCAATCAAATTTTCCGATTTACAAGTCAAATTAGAAAATTTTCCTATTTCCTATTCGCCTCCAGATCAGAATCGAACAAACTTTCGCTGAAAAAACGTAGGCTATGTATGTTAATTGAAAAAAAAAACGAAACGCCACTGGATGAATTTGTTATAAACCGGCAAACATTGCATGTATCAGTGCCTCCCAATATTTTTATTAGTGACGCGGCAAAAAGCCCTCCATGCGATGGAAATGAGTGTTTGTGATATCTCTGTTTGCGTCGTGTGTTCGCTTATTTGAATCGTAAAATTCGCCCCAATTTGGCAATTTTACCCTTCGATTAGTGTTATCTCGTATTTGGGAATTTATCAAAGGGCCAAATTAATGTAAGTAATTGTGATTTGGTAATCTAATGGTGATTTGTCTTCCCAGGATCAAAATTGGTGTTTGAACGTGACAAAAAGAGCGAACGAATGCGATTAAAGGCGGGTGTATTGGTAATTACGTAATTGAGTAATTATGAGATTAACCGAAAACAAAAATAAACCAACTGAAAATTTTATTTATGGAATTAGGTCTCTGTAAATATCAAATATAATCGTGCTGTCATTTGCTTGCGCAGCAGTGCAATTTCAACAATGTCAAAAAATTACCGAATGTTAATAAAGCGATGTTTGCACCGTAAATTTAAAAAATGACGCGGAGTCTTTACGGACAAAACGGGGTGTTAAAGCACAATAAAATGCGAAGTCGCTAAATATTTAGCAGGCCCATTAAATATAGATTTATTAAAGTCAATGTTGTTTGTCGGCTTTTATTCAACAAAGCGGAACTGTCATGTCTTGAACTCCATAAATTTCAGACGAGATACATTTTTATGTTATTAAATCGCTCCATTGGGTTTTGCAGTTGAAATTAACTATCCGAGATAAAAAGGGACGGTTTGAGCAAATGTGTATTTAATAGCCTCCCTTGTAGAAGTCTATCGGGAAAAATATTCAAACTAGTTCCACCCCAATTAAATAACCACAAACCCCGCCAGTAATTCGACTCGAATCCAGGACGAGAACGTGCTTACAGAATTCCTGCAATACAATAAACAATATGTCGGGAACGATGTTGAGGAAAATAAGGGACGTTTTATTGGAGCCTTAAATCCCCCAGTGACGACAATGCACGAATAATTGACAATTGAAGTCTTAAATAAATAAGATAATGGAAATTGTCTTGGCAAACTCTTGAAGTATGTTGTAATAAAAATAATAACGAAGCTGAAAATAATAATATTTAACAAAGTTTCCGCAGCCATAGCATCAACGCGCTTCAAAATAACTCAATTTTGTCACTGAGTTTCTGTTCCAAGCGAACTTTAGCGATGTATCATAAAAGTTGTTATTTAAAACTGCCATAAGAATGAAGCACTCTTTAGTTTTCGTTACGCCGCGATATTTAGGATTATTGCAAGAGGCAGGCTATAGCCAAGGTGAATAATCTTATTAGGTATATTGATTGCGGTTAAGTTCGTACAGAAAAACCGAAAGTATTTTGACATTATACGAGAATATCAAAGTTCACAGCAATTTATTACTATTAGTGTAGAAAGAAAGCGAAACGCGGTTTTTATTATCAATTTGTCATTGTCATAGTGTGCTTTCCTAATATTCGGGGTGGCCTTGGCGAACTGCGATTGTTCGCTGGAGTAATTGAGGAGGGTATCGGGTTTGAATAGTCATAAAAATTTTATCCATTACTTTACGAGCGGTAATAATTTTAAAATTCAATGACTTAAGCTCCTGCCTTGTTTTTAGCGGTTTATATCACTATTTAGAATTTGAAGTAATTTGGGAAGTTCCATAAAACGTGGAGCTGAAGTTGCATCGAAACTTGCCCAATTTATATTTAAATATGATTTTATAAAAATGTCACGCAACTCGAGCTCTAACCTTCCCTAAAATTTAACATGGAAGTAGCACTTGGAAGGGCATTAAAATTTTCGATGAAAACTTGGACTAGCGCCAGGGAAATGTTAAACAACTCTGTATTTTCCATTCGCATTCGTCAAATTAAAAACGCACATTAACACCAATTGACAATAATTTAGACTCGAGTGTTTCAATTAAAATTTTCGGAAATATTCTTCGGTGTAACAAGTTTTACATCGGCCGCGTAATTGCGTTATTTGCCTGAAACGGCCATTCGATACATTGTCCAGAGCTGCGAATGACAACTCTGTCAGCTGCGTTCGATTTACGTCCAATATGCAACACATACACAATCAAACTACTTAATCTGTCGCTCTCTAAATGCATGTGACGCCTTCAGACCGCGAGAAGCTCCAACATTATCTCACGAAACATTAACTCGATGAATTTAAAATCGACTTACATATTCAAATCATCTTGTTTAAGTGTCATGTCATTACGCCGGAATTCATTTACTAGCATAATGTATTGTATTCATCGCGTCGATGATCATTTTTGAGGCCGGCGCCAAATATTTGAATAAACATTTTCGTTAATATGAATTGAATTAATTAGAATTTGTACCAAATGGCAATCTAGTCGGTTTTAAAGCAGATGCTACGTTCCGAAGTTGCGTTGCAGTCGCATTTCTGAATTTGGAAAAATCTATATTACCGTATCCTGGAGCACAACAAATAACAGACCCGTGACCCTTTGATCTTGTCCCTTTTATTTACTTGTGTACGCACTTTCCGAAGGTACTAATATGTGAAATAAATAAATTTATTTAGGGTGCCTCCCAGTGTGCAAATTTAATTTCACATTTGATGAAAAAGTTCCATTCCGTCTGCGCGAGTGGATTATAAAACGTTGAATTAAAACTAAAGTTTGTGAGTGGTTGCATCGGTGCAATGCTCCGGATCGGTCGTTCCAAAGAAACGATTTAGGGCGTGCATGTAACTTTGATACACAAAATAAGCAGCTCCATAATGGAGGAGTTAAAATTAAAAGCTCTTCTGGCTAGAGATCACTTCTGTGTCAGATAGTAATCCGATTTTTGTCGTTTTTGCGTACATGTAAATTTTAGCTCAAAAAGGGAGTTAGAGAAATGGAAAAAATTGAATTTGAAAGTCATTTGGATAATTCTCAGTCAGTACATATTCATGTCCGCATCAAAGTTCAAGACGCTAAAAATCAAGTCAAAACATTAAAAACGTCTTATTCATAGTTGCGGAATTTGCCGTGGGTGTGTCGTGTCGTGCACCTTAAATCGTGCAAAATTTTTCGAATAAATTCATCTCTTGTCAGGGCGAAGAATTTTATAGCTATTTTCTTTGGTATAATTAATTATTTAGCCGAGTTCCGTCTACATGTCCAAATTCCTTAAAAATTTAACTTTTAATTAAATCGTCTCAGACACAAAGCTGTGAGAAATTAATGAGCACCGATTACTTCCATGCATTTATTCTCGCAAACTCTTCGCACAGTTGCAATATTTTCGCCTGCGAATAAGTGTTTACACTACTTCCACCATAATGTGATCAATACACTTGCAACCAGAAGCCATTTAATGCATACGAATAAAACGGATGGAGCGTGGAGTTTCTAGTAAACACCTTTACCCAAAAAGGAGAAGCTGCGATTTTTGGCTGGCAAACACGACCACCACAACCGAAACACTTCTTCCGGTCATAAACAACTCGCAATTGACAAATCTGCAAATTTACACACGTGCTTTAGGAGCAAAAAAAACTAAATAAGGTACAATGGTAACATTGTGATGTAAAAATAAAAGGTCGGTTCGATGTCTACGCTACCACATCTGAGGGTCGTAATTATTTTACGTTCTGTTTTAATAGCCACCCTGCGCCAGTGTCAGACTACAAACTAGGTTATTTTCGAGTGGTTCAGCTATTTTGCATTAGCGAATTCATAAAAATGCATATGTTCCCCTATGAATAAAAGATGTTATTCATTGGGAGGCATCCCTGTTTACAAATCTGGGATGAAAGCGACACTTTAAACACATTGACGGTTGTAAAAACCGTTAAGTGGGTGCTTCAACCCTAATAGTAGAAAATTGTAGATCGTTTATGGGGAAGAATAAAAAATGTATGCATAGAAGTTAATGTCGGGAAAAAGGGGAATGAAAATGAAATTCGCAAAAGTCTGATGCAAATTCGAGTGGGGTTAGATGATTTTTATGAAATTATGCGTCCCGAAAACCGACCAATTTGGATCTATTATACGGTGACTACGAAGTAGAAAGCTTTTGTTGAATTAATCGCCTATTGTCTTTGACGGAATAAAACGCCAATTTGAGTGAAGAATTAGGAAATTGCTTGGATTAATAAATTTCGCCGGATTGAAATAATTCGGAACGTCGTTAAAACAAGAGGATAAATTGAGACGGAAAGTTGTACATGCATGCGGCGGTCACGATAGAGTAATTAATTTATTAATGTGTCGCAAGGCGGTCTTAAATAACAGTTACGAACAGACCTTCGCTATTACGGAACAGAATTACAATTATGTGGAACTTAACGGATTATTAATCCGCGCATTACTTTTCGATTTATTAAAATAAGTGAAATAAAAGCCTAAATGCTGACACGCGCCACTCTGATTCCGGTGACTTCAGCAGCTCTTGATTTATTCATGTTGGCAATTATGTAAGTTGTACTAGTCAAATTACAAAAGGTTTTAATTAAGGTAAAATTAACTAACTAGGTTAAAACGTTGTTTCCTCGCAAGCTGAAAACACGAAATCCATCCTTGAGTACGAATAATGAAACGGACGAGTATTATTAGCGTAAATAAATTAATGACATCATAAAACAGGTGCTAAAAACGCAACTTATTTACTACTATTTCGAACGTAAGGTAACACAGATGTCATAGTCGCAATGCGATTTCGCAACAGCCTTGACAAACGTGGATAGGACGCCTACCTATACCTACCCAATCAAGGTTGCCTTGCGCAATCCTAAATCAGGTCCCAAAAAGATACCTTCAAGTAATTGTAAGCCCACATATGGCGCGATCATCAACTCTACATAAATACCGTTGCATACCTCAATGGCGTACCGCCACATGGCCAAACCATCTACCAAATTAAAAGATAGCATTGATCAAATACAGGCGGCACCTCGGCTTAGTCACCGGATTTTGCTCATGCTAATTGAGAGGCGATGATGACGACACTCCGCGTACGCGAAAAATAAAAATTTCGTCTTTTGCTGGAACTACGCACGCCATTGGTGTCTATTGAATCGTTTACACTCCTTCGGAACATAGCAACACCTACGCTTGAAAATTTCAACATCAAAGCAAAATGGAAACGACAAAAGGTCAATACGTCTGTTTTCCTGGCTAGATATCAGAAAAATGGCAAGTTGCACCAGCTCTGCTAAAGAAAATACTAATAGCAAACACGTCTATAACGCGACCTCTATTATTTGTCTAGAAAAGAAAGTTTTGACTTAAAAGGAGTCCCTAAGAGGTATTTACAGGACTTAGAAAGATTCTGTATTATTTTTCTGAAGCTATAACTTCTGCAATCCTCTTTATACAAGGGCGAAATTAAATTCTTCATCATATTGTCCAAGAATGTGTATATCAAGTTCTCGTCTTGACGGTTTGACTCGCTCCGAATATTATTTATCACTCGATTTCGCCCATTGAACGAATTCCCAAATTTCCCCTTCAATTTATTAGACAATCGAAAAATCCATAATGGATTATAATTAAATCCTTATTAGATTTAAATAAATCAATGCCGAACAGGATTTTGATTGGAGTGGAACAACATTAAAAATAAATGAATCACTAAATCACATCGCCCGGCGAATTATTTCCATTATTACAAATTGTGGTTCGCTTGTCAGCATTTTACGACCTGTTTACAGGAGAATATTCCAATATTATTTACTGTTATGTGTTGTTTATTTGCTGATATTCCTGAAAATTTGGATCAACTTCCACCTGGATCTAGGAGGGTTGAGCTAACAAGGCCGTTCCCAGTCATTACGAGTGGGCAACTCGGCCAATAACAAAAGGAAAGCATTGGCAAATATAAAATTTCCATTACGAGATTAAAGCACACTGATAAGCATTAATTTCCAATTTTGTGTTTATTTAAAACTTCATAAATCCCAATATACGATGCATCAGTGAAATACAAAAAGTAATAATGTGCCCTAATGCTTGTCCAAATAAATCAAATCAATCAAATGATAAATATTTGATACTACATCAGCGATTGAAACTTGCTATCGGTGTTTCCGATCTTGTATTCATTTTTTGATAAAGGTCATAAATAACGGGCTTTCGTCGGTAGTCTTGTATTATGCAAGCTTAAGTGACCGAGCAATTTGTGAGCGGCGCCTCGACTTAAATGTGCTATAATTAAGTTTGTCAAGAGAAAAATGAGCGATGGAGTGAATTTGCGTGCAGGTTCCAAAACAAAATGCTAAAAGGCACAACCAAAGGAGCCGGACCTTAACCCGAAACAATGTCAGCATGAGGAATTTATTTAAATTGCTCGCTGCCGACGTAATAAGAAAATGCAGCAACCTTTTGAATTAGTTTATTGAGTGCGCTTCGCCTTAGAGCTTTTGTAACAAGAGGCACTTATCAGTATTATAACAAAGTCTTAAGATAGTTTAAAAATCGTGTGAGCGGAGCGGACTTCCAGGTCCGGACTGGGGCGTTTGGCCATAAATACAAGGGGACAGACAGGCCAATTTCGTGGAGAATTTCAAAGAAAAGGCGGTTTCGAACGGTGGCTGAGTAATTTAAAACGGAGTGCATTCGCCGTGTAAATTGATATTTTTAAAGACTTATACGTGGGAATGTCCGGAAGAGAAGAGGGTCAGTTTGTCTTGTGAGATGCCGCCAGATGAAATATGCGGCATGCACCAGATACAGATTGTATTGTGGTACGTGAGGCGAATTTCCACGAAAGGTTCTCTCATATACGTGTGGAGGATACCTATCGCAACGTCATTAAACTTCCGACAGTTCCTGATTTTAAATATAAAGCAGGGCGCAATCACGCCAACAATCGGAAGTATTGTATGGACACAGGGGTGATGAAGTCCCGAGTGACAATCGAGCGGCACTGCAGGGCCGGTTTTGGCCATTACAAACACTTTAAACACAGGACAAACTATCCAGCCACACAATGCCCACAACGGCTTTCAGGACTAAACGTTACTATCAAATCCAGACTCTTGCCAAGTCAATTTACCTCAGGCGACATTCTCGCGCCACTTCACCGATCATATTAACACCACACAAAAATAAAACGCGGTAGACGCCGAACAACCGATACCCCAACTAGTTTATTGCCTTTCAAACCTTTTTCCCGGATTTAGCCAATTTTGTTTAACGCTAAACGATCACATTCACATTTAAATTACACCAATTTACAAAAATAAATTCATTTTTGAAGCACAAAAAGGCCGCCCGTAAATTGATTCCCACTGTCAACGATTCAAACTAGGTCACATTTGTCAACTTTTCCTTCACACTTCGAAAATCTCATCCAAACAAAAACACACCATAGATTTTTTAGTTGACAATTGATCATCCTGAGGCAGTTCCGCCCAAAAGTAAAAATAAAAAATGTGCGAGCAAATTGAACGCGGCTTTATTTCGCGAGAGAAAAAGTGTTTTGTGATAGGATACATATTTATGCAGATCGCTAACTCGAGAGCCATTAATGTTTGATTATCAAACTGGATATGAACGCTTCACTGGTCAATTTATGGAATGTTGTGTTGACCGTTGATTCGGTTAGAACTATGTAAATTTTACGGTGTGGTGGTACGAGTCGTTTTGAAAAAATAAAGTCGCTCGGCGATGTATAAATTCCCGATATTGAGCACAAAATTAAAAAGACAACGAGTCATTGCTTGTTGTGTAATGGGCGACATTTAGCTTTTTCTTGACTCGACGAACAATTAGAGAGGCATAAACTACGATTTTGCAGTAAAGCCTTTGTTCAGGTACCTAATTGACTTTGAAGAGTCATTAATTATGAAAATATAAAAGTATGTATGGATTTTCTATTAGGACTGTTTGCACTAATTAGACTTGAAGCGTTTCGTCAATACCCTAGTTATTGTCTGGCAACAAAAAGGTCGCCCAGATGTACGAGTTATGCTACTTTGATGAGCTTCAATTAACGGTAAAGCCGATCGATGACGGCCGGTGGACATGTCGCCTGAAAATTTTGCAAGGAGATCTTGCATTTCTTGTTAGAACTAAAACTAATTACGACGGAACTAACACTAGCACAATTCGTATTAACATCGTTTTGCTTAGTTGACTTTTTGAGTAAGTATAGGAATTTAAACAACCCATTTGCAATCCGGCCGTCTTTGAGAAAAGTAGAATGGAAAGCAGTGATGAAGTTGACATCTAACGTAATTAAACGCGAAGTAGATTAATTAGTTAAAGAAAAATATGAGAAGAGTTTAAAAAATATATCACTGGAGTACAAACGCAAAGCTCGGTTTTTCTCCCACCCAAAAGTCGATAAAACAACAATGCAGATTATTATTAATACCAGTAACCACAAGAACCTGAACAAATTCGTTCTACCAATACTCCTGGTACCATTATTTTTTACTGCTCTTTGGGAAGTTTAATGCCTTGAAACAAAAAAGTTACCTTCTCGGCTCTGAATTAAAACAGGAATTATCTTCCGAATTGCCAGATGGAATTTATGTCGAACCGAACTAGCAGCTAAGATAATTGCATGTTTTATTTATTGATATTAATAAAAAAGTGGCGGTGCCCCGACTTTTAATTTAATTTGGCCGAACTTTGGCCAATTGTCGATCATTCGACCGAAGTGCAAAAGGTTATGAAATGATACGAAAACTTTTAGTAACACTATGCTATTTTAAACAAGAATTTAATTATTTCGTTTTAATTTAAACAAAATGTAATTTATGAACCTACTCTTTGACCGATCAGCCTCGAATAGAAAATTCAATTAAAACAAAATTTAATAAAAGAAAAAGCAATGGGAATTATTATGTCATTTTAATTTAATACAATAGCGCACTATAAATAATTAATGAGACACGCACCTCTGGCTCATAGTCAAATTATGTTACCATGAATGGAATTAGTAGTTGTAAGATTGTTGAGATTCTTATGAATGAAGTATTCACAGAGGATAAAAAACGTTATTAAAATTCCACACTAACATTTAAAGTGAATCTTCGGTAAAAACTTGTTAATTTATTCAGTGCTAAACAAATTAACAGTTGGGACACCTGACAACATCAATTTGAACCTTCCACGTGAATTTTCTAGGTCCTCATTTGATGTGCAACATCGAGAGGTTGATATTTTACCTAAATTATCCGCATTAGTGGCGACGATTCCGACTAGGATAACCGTAAGGACGATCCAGGAAGTCATTTTAAATCACTTAGGCATCACGAAACACTAACAATACCATTTTAATAACCGCTAAGGTGAATTTAAATCGAGAATTTCCGTTCCGCGCAAATTTTTCACATTTTCAAATGGGAGAAAGATATACCGCGAGCGTGTTTCTTGGCTCCTCCAGTGTCAAGTTCACGAACTCCCTCTAACGGCGGTTGTATCAGTACTAAACTGATTCTGTAAAACCAAGTCCATGTTACGAATGGACCAACCAAACGACGACAACGCACGGAAACGGACGAATACGGTTTACTCCCCCACAATCATTATGCATTTTACAATAAACAGATTTATACCCAGCCATATTTTAATGTATCGTAAATATTTTTGACAGCCGTCATTCAAATCTAATCGGGGACATTTTTCTTTATATCAATACAAACAGCATTTTATATGAGCTTATTTTTGGTGGAGGCTCCGCTCTTGTTATTTCACGGGAAACAAGCAATATAAATTGTGATTTCAAATATCCTAGTTTATTCTATTGTGTGTATTTAGGATCAAATATAAAACAGCTGAAATTTTATTTTGTTTGCTAAAAACGCCAGGAGTAATTTTATTACCACTCACATCGGGCAATAATTATTAGTTTGAATTTATTAGGCTATTTTAATGTTTTCATTAATAATACTGTTTTAATTAATCGGCAATAAGTAATAAATATCGTCGTTTGTTGAGGTGTTACATTTCTAACGTCACTCAGTATATTCGCACATTATTCCTTGGCGCTGCGCTCGTTGCAAAATCACATAAATTAGCAAATTGGGGCGATAAAGTTACCGTTATCAAAACTGACATAAAGAGAAAATTGATTCTATTCATTTGAGCGCGTTTGAAAAATTTGTATTCAAACAAACGTCATGGTGCGTTGAAGCTCTACCCGATTATCATCAAAGCTTTGGAAAATATTGAAACTCAAGAAAAATATTCTTTTCAAGGGAACCTGAATATTTCTCGTTGTTTCCTTAATTTGTCTTCACTCCGACAATTTTAAAAGAATCCTGTTTCGGGGAACTTGATCTTGGAGGGAGTTAGGTGTAATCAATTTCAGCAACATATGGCACATGTATATTTTTTGAATCGATTTTGTCATAAGCAGGCTGATATTGACTGCAGGAGGATTTACTTTGGCACCGCCTGCAATAGTTTCGGTAAACTAAAAAAGAGTTAATTTTCCTTATAAGCCACTTAAACAATCTGGTATTGTTACTGAAGGGAGAAATTTTCTATGTAATGATGGTTCGGACCCGAATAAAGAAGTCGGAGTAGAGGAACGAAGAGGACGTTATTACTTGAATTATAGAAAGTTACCTGCCTATCGAGGACGTCGTGTCTCATTACGATTTTGACAGCAATTTCAGCCGAATATTCCTCGGCTCCGAGATTATTTTGAGCGTCACGTAACAAAAGATTTTTTACTCGGAAGTCTCTTTGTCGCGTGCTGCATTTCAAGATTAAATTTCTGTACACGCTAACGTTGCACTTTAAATAAAAATCGAAAAATCCAGTTTTTAAATTGAGGAAAACTACTTGGATTTTTAATTGAATTTTAATGAATTTAGTTTGAAAGTGTGTTTAGTAAAGTTTGCTTTATTACCTCGGAAGTTAAACGTTATCAGGGTGTATTAGGAAATGACTACTCTCTCTTTAATTGCGGGGATATACCCTTTTAAACCGATCAGATATCGATCGAAAGGGTAAAATAGCCATGTTTGAACATTAAAAAACGGTTTTGTCTTCGGTCTATCGACAGAGCGGATTAATTTAAATCTCGTTTGATGAGAGTTAAACGCAGTTTAAGCGATTTGTAGTGTGTGTTGGAAGCGATCGGAATATTTCCTTATCTAAACAAGAAGCACATATAAATTGTAGAACTCTTGTTTGCCCTGTAAACAAAAACAGACAAAAATCAAACAAATGGCAACAATTCCAGCATCAGCCCATTGAACATGGGTCGGTATGTTTAATCCATTAATAACAGCGTGAGTACACAAATAAATTTATGTTCGTCCTTATTTCCTGGCACGTTGAAGGACGATACAGGCGGACGTATTGACTGACTATTTCTCTGTTTATATGCGATACGTGATTTAACTCGCTACTGCATTGAATCTCTCAATACCGGGATCAACAGAGATTTACTTAAACCTGCTCAAGCTTTCTCATCCAATTCTCTATGATTATTTTCACGCCAGACCGCTAAAATTTACCAACACCACCCACATCAAGATGAATCAACCATTAAACCACCTCATGAAAGTCTGACACCTTGAACTTTACTCGACGGTTTTAGCCAAAGCTGCCATCCTGTTATCTGCATTGTCAAAGTTTAAATGGACGAAACAAAAGCAAATTCAGAACAATGATTTAATCAAACTAAATTTGCTCTTCCATAACAGCCGCATATTACACAATTAAAATGAATTAGCCCACCGGCGTCGAATATTATATTGACATTTAAAAATAAAGGATGCCAAATTGTGTTCAGTTTTGACGTGCTTTCAAACAATATTAATAAAATATTTGAAACAGATACGCCGAAGCTGCACTGGCAAGATTAATTAATTCTTGACTTATAAGCGCGGTTAATTACTCCAATCGAATCTGCTGGAAACATGTCGCTTCTGATCGGCGAGCTGAAACCACTATAGACTAAAATACAACGTTAATTTCCTGCAACACATCGACAATGCAGGGAAAACCTCGCCTGAGCTAAGTTCCGCTCACAAATCGTTTATCTGATAGGTCACAAAACGACGGAAAACTGACAGATACAAAGGATAAACTCCACCTTTTTGCTTATTGTCAGATATTTCGACGTTTAGCGTTTTTCCGGGGCTCCCACTGCGGCGCTTTGCCCTAAATAATTATTAATTTGCTTAATTAGGACGAGAGGGGTTGCATGTAAACAGCGTGACCATTAGTTTTAGTATTAAATTTATTAACGTTGTAAAATTGTTATCTAACTTTTACATCTAGTATTTTTACGACACACGACGAATTTATAGTCTCAATTCGAAAAATTCGGTCATTTCCCGCGTCACTTTAAACAAAGCGACGCTAAAATAGTCTGTTTCTTTTACGCGCCATGCAATGTCTAATTTTCTCCCACACAATATAGTCGTTTCGCGCTTTTTTCTTGTGTTTCCTCCGCTCCGCAGTCACATTTGGCCGTTCGTTCGTATAATTTATTTAAACGTGATTTTCTCTATTGACTGCAGGAAATAAAAAATGTGGTATAAATAAAATCAGTTTTGATTTACGAGGGGGTGAATGTCGCGACGTTTGCGTTGGCTACCTGTATATATTATTGAGGGTATTCCAGCACGACGGGGCCACAAAAGCGTCTCTTCGGTGTAATATTATGTTTCTTTAAGCTCAGAACACAATAAGTTTTACAAGCACGCATTTGACTTGTGGATGGTCGCGCAGC
This sequence comes from Tribolium castaneum, assembly GCF_031307605.1. NCBI lineage: Eukaryota > Metazoa > Arthropoda > Insecta > Coleoptera > Tenebrionidae > Tribolium > Tribolium castaneum. The sequence goes on along the minus strand of NC_087403.1, from coordinate 5,523,525 downwards.
ATCTTTCGCATTTTTATGTCGCCTTATTGATAATCCATGAGACTTTTGACACATTCTTATCCGATATACTGCTGTCGGCTTTAACGCGATCGTTCTTTTCTTCCGCGGCGGAGAATATCGTCTTAATTTACTCGTCCAGTGGCGTATATGGTGACGTTAAAATTTTACGATCCGGCTCGGAAAAAATAAGCAACTTCTTTTCTGTTATTTCGGAAAGGATAAATAAGAAATCTTGGATGTACATGATGGGATGTCAGGGGAATATGGAAAAATTTACTGCGACGCGGGCTTTATATATTAAATGAAGGGTCTCTCGTGTGGAGTGCTGCTGTGATTTGATACATAACGAACCTGGATCGCGACAAATTAAAAATCTATTCTGGGAAGATGAAGCGGTATATGGATAATTTAGCCGATTATTGTGACAGGATGATTGATTCACAGCAGATGACGCAAAAATCAACAGTCTTTCAACAATTCAAACAAACTCATAACTCACGCTATTTTATTCAACAAATAATTAAAATCTTTAAAACCATTTTTAGTTTCAAACAGCAACGAATGAACATTTTGCCGGATCAAGCACACTCGAATAAGGTTTTTTGAAGTGGAATCAGGAACAACAAAAATAGTAACAATATATCAGAACGTTTTTGCCTATTATTAAAATGTGCCTGGTATTACTTTCGGAAAAAGACAGGACTAACAAACCGATGGAGTTTGAGCGTGAACTTAAATATGGGCCATAACTGTTTAGTTTGTGCACATTGTGGTCTCAATGTTGGCCATTACTCCGTCGATATATTTTCCGATTCGGTGGCTCGGACGGAAAAGACACATTTATTGGCTTTGATTTCCTTACTTCTCGCAGATTTTTTCTGCCGTAATAAAAATCACTCAAATGCACAGGCCCCTAAATATTAAATAAGTTCCTCTCTTCATGGCTGCATAAGTGAGCCGCAGGCCGATGCAAGTTTGAAATAAAACAGGCTGGCGTTGCTTTGATGCCTGATTACAGCGTTAACCGTGGATTAGTTTATATACTTTTGGCCAAATATTGATGTTGCAGGGATTGTACATACCTGAAATTGTATCGTGGTTGGATTAAATAATGAGCTCGACATTCATAGTTGGGGGCAACGAAGTTTAATGTGTGTAATAGTGCAGCATAGCCGTCATTCAGGGCTACAACTTCTAGTAAATGCAAGGCTTATGGGGAAATTGGCCCGTATAACAGTCGAAGTGTAGGGAGATATTAGGGCGCCGGCTGCGCTTGTAATCTTACACTAGGACAATTGCCGTGTCCTGATTTATCATGACAGAAACATTTGGTAATTAAGAAAGAAGTGAATAAGCTTCCCGTGATCTACTCTTATTATTTTCATGACTGCGCCACTATCAGTCTTCAACCAAACTTATTACCAGTTTTTAATTAACTCACGTATCGTGGGCCACATTCGTATCAGCCCCCTTTGACTCTTTGACGCATTTTACAAAATAAAGGCTTCAATGTATTGAGCGCAAATTATTGCTTACAGATATCTCCTCACAGTGGAAACAAAGACCTTTCAAACTCACAATAACTGTTGGCGACAACCGTAAAATTTAAATTTTTTCTCCTGACTCAAGTGCTGAATTAGCAGTGTGTGCAAGTGTTCGTTGTAAATAACCAGCGTTTTCATTTGTGTCTGTCGAAAAACTTTGCAATGTATCGCGGATTTAATGCTAAAATTAAACGTGCTTTTTTGCAGGAACTCACAAATTTTTCCACTAAAAAGTTTAATTAAACCGGATTACAGGACCACGGGAAAATTACACCGGACCTGAATCTATCTCGACATAATTACGCGATAGCCGATGATTTTTTAAAAACGACGCGAATTCACTCCGAACGGAAGGGAGCGGTGCTCATTTCGTAGTCTTATTAAAACTCGATGCGGTTCCAACAATAACCAGAATTCATTCGACTCTTTTGATCCTGGCTTTAGTCCGCTTTCTGTTGTTTTAAAATGCTTCGCTTAAACGTGCTACGGAACATTAAGCTTGAAATGAATGATGTGCGTGTGTGCGTATTTTGTGTGATTCTAGCAAGTGTCAAAAAATGGACGTAATTCGGTTTGGTGGTTTGCATAATGCGAATAATCCCCACGTCATTATATATTCGATTTCACTGAACTGTTAATTGCGCACGAAACTTTAATTATGAGGTCATTGGCGAACTGATGACTTAAAATACCACAAACTTATTATGCCATGTAATCATGCGCTACAACACTAGTTTAAACTAGTAATCACAACTAAATTTATTAACGACTCTCATTACCATTCGATTTGCCAAAAATTATTAACTCTACACTAGGAAATGATGAAGTAGTCGGAAGAATTCCGCAACTCTGGTTAAAATTAAAACATTTACAAAGTTCTGAAACAGCGGCAAGCGGTACAACTTTGTGTAATAAAATAAAATTACGTCTACTATTTTTATTGAAATGACGTATTCTCCCAATGGCAGCAATAAAACCTTTAACTATGAATTTTTCTACGTGAAATTGTGTTTTTTAATTTTGCTAACCCCACGTAAAATTAGAACCGCTAACAGCTTTTACTCGTACCTTTTTAATTTCCACCATTCGAAAAATTATAAATTAAAAATTAAAATTCATTAAAATTGCACGAAAAATTGCCGTAACATGGGTTTGTCTATTTTGGTCGCATGGCGCCGACGCCTGGGTAATTTAATTATGCGATTTAATTTCTGATTGACCAAACTTTCAACCCTCGTCAAAGATCAAACAATGTTTTGTTATGTGGATGTCTGGTTAAATATTTAAAATTCTCGAATGGATTTTGCGAATATAAAATGCGAAACTCGTCTAACCTTATAGTTCTTGAAGTTAATGGCTTTAATTCGGCTAACTAACGTCATTTGAATAAAAGAAATTGTCTCCGAATGCAAGAAAATTAATTATTATTAATTATTAATTATTAATTATTATTATTAATTATTAATTATTAATTAATTATAGCAAAAGGATAAGAGCGTAACTTATAACACACAACGTGTACAGCTTTCGTTATATTTGCATCACTTTCTCGTTTTGTGGGATAATGAAGCTCGTTACGAAATGAATTTAAATAATCGAACACTTTAGCCTACCCGATATCTAGTATTAAGAGATTTTCATTAAAAATTCACTAAATCGTGGCCATTTCTGGCCAGGTCTGATCTTCCACACTTCAGCACATTTCCTCTCAAAGTGTCTAAAAATTCCATTACCGAAGCGTTTTATGTTTATATTTGTATCACGAAAAATAAACAATATCAGATTCAACCCACAACCCATCTCTTCTAATTCGAAAAGTTTCTTGCGCTACGCTGATACTCTTCAATACTTTAATTAGCAAATCGAACAAATCCATTCCAGAAAATTGAAACTGCCAAAGTTCACAAAGAGAAATGGAACGAGATATTTGTACGGAATTGTTAAACAGAAATAAACACAAAATTTGTGGCCCGTTTTAAATTCTACTTATTGTTTAACAGTTTAGAAATTTTATGCTAGGCGAGAATAAGTTTTCTCGAGTGGCGACACACATTTATGCTTCTAAAATGTTGCAAAATATACGAGAATGGCGAGCTCTCGCCAGCTTCAATTGGTCAATTCATTTGAGCTTTGAAACACGGGGAAAATTAAACTTTACGGAGGAAGTCTTACATAAATATAACGCGGTATTAGAAGTAATTCGACGGTGGAACTTTTACAGCCTGTCATATTTGTTTCAGTGGTTATTACAACGAATCAACGGCGCGGCTCGTAAAACCGAATTATTTTTTACTTAGTAATAATTTTCAGTGATTTGGTGGCGCTTGACAAACGGTGTTCCCCAGAGAGTCGCACCGACCTGACAGTTATTGTTAGGCATGACTATCAAATTACCAAATAATTAAATTATGCAATAAATTGAGCAGGTAAGGTGGACGAGCATCCCGTGCATAGGATTTGACGGGTGGCCACCACTTATACACATAATAGCACATAATAAGGTCGGACTCGCAAGAGGCCTGACCTATCTGACCTATCTAAGTGAGCTCAGAGTTTGGGCCAACGGACTCAAGTTCGCATTACGGTCATTAAGCTCCTCATAAATCATATCATAGCACCAACTAGTGATAGGATACCAGTCTGGGACACCAACATACTACACAAATGCTCATTCATTACGCAATTTCTAGATAACACTTCTTAAGATAACACTTCCGATCTCCAAACTAGTTTCACAGGCGACAATCGATGCCCATTTGCACCCCATTACGTCCGCATTACATTAACCCAAACACCGCAAAACGACAAAAACCACACAATACGATCGGAAGTTCACTCAAATCACCACCAACACCCATTTCATAAAGCCCGCAGTTTCGTTTTCTTCATTTCGGTTTTTGTCTAACTTTTTTAAATTGCGATAATACAGGTGGAGCTCTGCGGCGAAATCTGATGTATGTAAATGCGCAATTCTTCCCTTATTTCGTATTCCGGGATTAAGTCACAGAACTTTATAATTTCCGCCAAATTTTAAATAATTCATCCAGTCGTGTAGCTAATGATTTAGAAATTAGAGATTCTAAAATTTGCTTTGTCGGGGTATAAATTCGATTGAGAAGCCTGCAATTTTGCCATTAATTTGAGCAATGAGATTACACGTTCCATAGAGTATCAATTAGTTTTTTTGGCGTGTAGCGCGAAATGAGAGCATAATTTGTTGAAATAATTGTTTCATTTTGAAAACGCACGTTGTTTGCTTAATATTCAATTAGTTCTCGAGTGGCTACGAATCTTCTCGCAGCTTTTTGATTATAAAATAACTGAAGACCGATGAAGTGGAAAACTGCGTAGTTAAAGAGAAAATGAAAATGTCACGTTACGTAATTTCGACAAATGGAAACAGTTGTATATTGTTCGTTTGATTAATATTGGTTTTAAAACAGCGCCGGTGCTGAACTGTATTAAACATTACAAAGTCGGTAGACAAACGCTGAATGATTTGTTATGAATTTCAACTGCACGTACCGAAAAACTAGTGTCAAGTGCAGCGGCGAAACCAGACACACATATTTATGTTTCTCTTTAATTTAATTAACCATTTTATCAAATTAACGCAACAATAGCGCGGCTATTTTAATTTAAAGTTGCATAAACCTGTTGTAATAGAATTAAATCCAGACTGATATATTGAGGTTTATAAATATCACAATTGGTGGATGCGCCGGGATTATTTCCACCGCGCTTCGTGTTTAGTAAAACTTTTTTTTCCGGCGAGAAACTAAAAATGAGGTGAATAATTGTGTTTTAACAAGTGGAATTATGGAAGTTTAATTATTAAAAGTGGTTATGAAGTTCACAAAGTAGTTGTGGCTAGATCAAACACTTGAACAAATTACGAATGGTTCAAAGAGTGCATAAAAATAAAATCACGTTGCATTCTCGAATAAACACAAAGCGAAACCAAAATAGTAGAGGAGTTAGTCGATGGGTCCGCCGCTACCGAAGCCCAAACAAGCGTGCTAATAAAGTTAACATTTAATTAAATTGCGACTTCAAAGACTCTTTTATGATTGTCCTAGAGTAGTTTTATTGACTCTAGTGGGGACTAAATCCGCGCTTAAATAATTGAAGAATTTCAATTCCAGGCCGCAATAATCATATAAGGTGTAATAATTGAAGAAGCCGCTCTATAGTCGACCCTATTTAAAACGCAATTAAGACCCCACCCCTGCAGATTCAGGCGATTTACGTTTGTGGCGGCCTGCGACATGAATGCTAATGCCTACGGTCCTACCGGCCGCCGTTTCGATAAGACCACAAAAGAAACTGCAGCATCCTCTACGTGCTACGTACTCGCTAGTTTTTTTCGTGTCCGAACGTAACACAAATCATTGATTTCACGAAAGCTGGATACGATGTCGGCACATATCCACTCGCTCAATTTTGCGTAAATCGTCCTGGAGTTATGTCCAGGACACTGGGCATAATCCAATAATAAAAGGCCTCTTTGCACTACATTTGTATGCCGTTTTCCTCTACGGACGTCTCGCTTTGGCCGAATTATGGCCGCTACAACCATTCTCTAATCCCAAATCATTTAGACGATTATCAAAACTATTTTTTCCGCCCCTTGACACGTTTTTACCACACTTTAATAAACCCGACACCAGCTAGACAAGGATACAATAATGCCATAAGCCCACTGTATGAACAAAGACAGGAAGTCACAGACCAATAAATTAGAGCTAAACGAATCGAACATTCTAAACGCATGGAATTGCGTTTATGAAATGTTTAGTCCTTATTACAGTAATGGAACCTAACAAAATTAAATTTAACACTATTTAGTGCTAAATCAATTGTTGATTTTAGTTATTAATAAACATCAAGCAAATAATTGGTAGTATGTTTGCAAAATTGGTGGATGCGGTTGCGTAATATTATTTTTTGTAATTTGCCTCCACTTTGATGCTATAATAACATATTAACTAATAATACTCATTATTTGACGGAATTTTTTAAAGTGGTGGGAAGCAAATTCCTGACCACATTTTTGTCTATTTCACAAATTTTAAAAAACCGGATAAAGGTATTGGAGGAATTATACTCCCAAATTGTGTTTTTTGACAAAATTTGGTTGAAATAATGATCTTAAATCTTAATTAATTTTATTGCTATTAAAATTTTTCTCAATAGTTGCAACTCGGCCATAGATCAAAAATCTGATTTCGCGTTCATTAAACTGCAACGATGGTTACATGTAAATTGGTCTAAATAAAAACTAGGAGCCAATTTTACCCATATTTTTATGGTTTCAAATCCGCTCGTTTGATATCCTGAATACGTAAATAAATGTAAATCGGCAATTGAGTCGTTTTTATTTATAGCTTTGAACACAGCCATTGAAATACGCATTTAAATTAGAGTCACAGTTGTATAGAAAACTTTTCACATGTTAAAAAGAGCTAATTGTTGTCTCAAAAACATAATTGTAAAATGGTGGATGCGCAAAAGTTCGCATGACTGAATTTCCCTTTTGTTCAGCTGAAGCAAAAGAAATTTGATATTTCTGCAGCACGCAAAAAGCGTAACATTGTTTACATATGTTGGTCAATATTTGAAAAGGAATTGTCATGTGGTAAATTTGCACGAGGAACCTCGACTGGTTGGGCAATAAAACATTTGTTTTATTTTGAGATTGAACCATTTATTGGCGAATTTGTCGTTTTAAGGTAAATAGTTGCGCTGAAATGCAGGCGGAGTGGGAGTGCATAAAACAGATGTTAATTAGACAAAGGATAAACGCAGTAGGAGCGTTTGATGTAAGAGAAGTAATGTAATTATATTTAATTGTTATTAAACTTGTTTACGTTTAATTAGAAGTTTTTGTAGCAAGATTAGTCAGCCCTTGTGCCTCTGCTATTTAAAACGCGATCGATACGATCACAAATTTAAACAATAGGAGCTCAAATAAATAAACGCGGGATATTTCAAAGTACAATAGTGAATAGGGAACGAGTTAGCCTCCATGTGATCCAGCCGTAAATCTGGGAACTACCTAGCTTCGAGTGTGATAAGTAGACTTTTTATGAGCTCTGTGGTGCTTAAAACGACTAGAATAGTTAACTAACCTGTTTCCCGCTTCTCAATTAAACCGGCTTTATAAAAACTTTTCGGATTATTTCGGCTGGGGTTTGTTTTATCAAAGATGGGCTAAGTTTGCGGAAGCATACTTGACTCCGCGTGATGTGAGCTTTTTTCGACAGTGCTGGGGTTAACCAAGTACGTGTTAAATTTCGAGTAGGATATTCAGCTTTAATTAATGCACTAAACCACAAAATGCATCTCCCTTGAGACCCGGATTTAATCAAAATTTACCGTTTACGGACATTATTGGATCCCTATTTGCATCTCAGATATCGCAAACAGCCAGCCAGTCTTGCAGGTCTGATCCAAGGATAAAAATTGCGCAATTGGGAATTTGGTGTTGGACGGAATAAAGGAAATGCGAGTGGGAAAATATGAAGTCATACACGAAACGGTTAAGTCTGAAAGATACGGCCCTTTTACTGATATAAGACGAGAATCAGTGGTGTGTGATTATTGTAGAGAGTCATATCCATCGCTCAGACGTGAACGTTTTGGTGAGCTTGCTGTTATTCTGGCACGGAGGTCAGTTAAGCTAGTCCGGTGCCGCTGCCTACACTGCAGTTCTGGGAAATATTCTCGTTCATTTTTCAGGAGCTTTTGTATTTAGCCGCTTTATTACAGTCGAGCTCAAGTCAAATTATAGCCGATTTCAAACGTGGATGAATGTGTCAAAATGCTATCTTTTAATTAAGCGATATTAGCAGAAACGGGAGATAACTTCATGAACCTCAGTTTTAATCAAATCGCATCTCTGTGAAACACACCGGATGGACAAGGACGGAAAAACGAAATAAATCGGAGGTTCATTTTTACGATACACAGTTTTCAACAAAGAAAACATTTGAAAAGCGCGTTCTGATTGGTGCGTGGCCGTCCAGTCAGAGTGAGCGAATTTTTGCTCTCCACAAAACGAGTGAACGTTCATTCCGGCATAGTCGGAAATCAATGGAATCATTATTTGTCACGTTTAAATCTAGATTTCATCAGAACTACAAATTATACCTCCGCTATTCCAGTTTTAAAAACGTCAGTTCCAAACATTTGGTTGATTAAATCTAAAAATCAGCATTTTTCTCGCGCCATTTGTCAAAACGTCACAACGAATTTCGTTCGTTAAGCTTAATAAACAAGCAGAACTTATTTTATCTGAATTATGCCTAATCCCGGTATTTATTATGGAGATCTTAACTAATAATCTTGTTAATGTATCCTTGGAGAAGCCCGCCTTAAAGCTGACAACAGAAATTAACGTTTCCCATTATTAGCTGTTAACACAACTTCACGTATAAAATACAGGTTGTCGCAATTAAATTATAGTAACAATAAATCATGTCGTAAAAATTTCCACTGTTGAAACATTTATTTCGCTCGATTTAACCCAAAATGAATCCCTTGAGTGTATTAGTCCGAAGAAGTTTGGATTAAAAAACTAGAATTGTTCAATTTTCTAAACTAAACTTGAATACTAACGACTATCGCGACGAGAGTTCTCCTTTAACGCCTAATTTGAAAAAAGCGGCAATAAAATTGAATTGCAGTTTTCATTTAAAGAGGATGTAAATACGAGTCGTATTCTCGTATTTTCCTAGTTCTTAAAATAGCCAATTTGGCCGAAAAAAGAAACAACCGTTTTACACAAGTCCTATTTATAACCTCCCTTGCTATATATCACTGGGAAGGGGTCTAAAGTATCAGAGTTTTGTTTTGTAAAATAGGTTTAATTCCCTCCGATAGAAGATTCGGCTTTAAGAAAACACATTAACGTAGTTGATAATGTGTTTATCTTTTCCAACTAACGTGCACGTTTCTATCCGCTATACGCGATGAACATTATTTATGACGCCGGCAAAATGAATGTTGCTAGATTTCGCTGGAGTTTTCGCAAAAAATATTCCTATTAAGCTACGAAATTCGAGAAATTTATTTACACCTATGGGTGACGGGTAATAAGATCGCTAAAGTGGTAGGGTCTCGAATTTCTAACCAGACGGTCAGAAGTCAATTGACCTCCTTCGGCTTCAGCTTCCGTCTGAAATAAGGAATACAGAGCTGCAAATGCGTCAATATATTCGGCGCTACGACCGGAGAAATTTTTAAAATACTTCGTTAGGCCAGATGAGCTTTTGTCGAAGCTCCAATTCCGATAGATTACAGACGCCATAAGCGAAGCTTTCGAAAAATCTACGAAATAATTGCAATTACGAGACGGATTGTTTGCGGAAAGCGGCTGTAATTAGTGATAAAAATGGTAAGCAATAAAGTTTATGCGAGGCAGTGTCAACATTTATGCACCAAGTTATAAAAAAACACAATTATTGCTCGCAATATTTTGGCCGGAATGAAGCCATTATTTAGCGTAATAATGAGAAAAACTTGTCATTTAGAACGCGTGCTTAGGGCCTCCAGATAGCAAAGTTTGTGAAACGTGATTCAATTCGCAACATTTTATCGCCCGATTTAATTATGCTTCTATAACGGATGGGTTTTTCTGGGTGGGTTTAATTAATAATGTGTGGCTATTATCGATAGTTTGTTTGGGTGTTGGTTGAGGTTGAATTACGAGCAATTGATTGATTTGTGCTCGGTTGTGTGTATGTTGGTTCGTTCAACAGGGGTGGTTTTTTGAAAAAATCTAGGTCACTGCGGGTAAGGGAAAGAGTCTAAGTTCAGTGGGTCAAATCGGAGTACTTCCCGGATTGTTTTCCAAGTATGATTAATGGCCGAGTTTGACGGAACGAAGGGGGAAAATAATTTTTGTTTGCTTAGAAGGGCAGCTTTAGCAACAATATTGCCAGTGATTGACAGTTTTATTGATACAATTAAAAATAGGGGATAAGTTTTTATTAGTTAGTAAAGCCATTCATCACAAATTCAATTAAGAAGTAATTTTTCCTGATGACTTCCAAAAATAACTGCGAATATTATAAATATTCATGAGTCGGTTTCATAATAAGTCAAAAGTTGGTTGCTTTCAAGCCAAACCGAAACGAACAATCTATTAAGCAAAAAATATTAACGCGGTTTATATGGAAAATTAATTGTTCTAACTTGAATCCGAACGGTTCTGTTTTAATTTAAATTGATTTCGGCGAGCGTCTTCCTCTCTTTTCGCACTTTTAAAATCGATACCAATTATAAAGAGATAAAGAACGAAACTTAATAAGCCCATTTTATTCCTTCCAAATTCTCGAACACGTCTCACGATTTTTATTGTTTCAGCATCACATTACACACCCTTGACTTCCATTAAATGAAAAATAAAAGAAACATTCTACCCCCAAACGAAAACAGCCAACATTTTGTTGATTTTTGGCGTGAGCGCTTCAAATTCGGGAACATGTCACGAGTACCTCCGGTCTGGAATTTACGACATGTTAATTATACAGCAAGGTTTCTCTCTTGTGGCAGATAAGATTGATGGCTGTTCGAATCGAGCATTTTTTACTTTTCTCGACATAAGCATTTTTCGACAGCATTAATTCAATATTTCACGCCCCGTGTTAATTATTTGCACCAACATTAAAACTACTTCAGCTCGTGAAACACGCACCCATTTGCTCCAACCCTCAGTCATAAATAATATTTACACATTTAGGAACGGTTTTTAGTGGATTTAATTCGCATTCTCTTCAAACTGCGATTGTTATGACTCGTTGTCTGGACACTAATCAAAAATTCGGTCTCATTTACATCAAAATAATTTCATTAAAAACTAATGTTAATAGCTGTACGAGCCCCACTATTAAACCTGGAACTATTCCCAACAGAAACACTTCATAATTTTATTACACGTAATTTACATAAAATTCATCGCTATAATTTATCAATTTTATGCATGAACTGCTAGTAAAATCGACGGAAAATAAATGTTTTATGGACTGATTTTTTATATAAAGTTTTATTGAATGCAGTACAACATTAAATAATCTGAAAGTGACAACCTATTTGTAAAAGGAGGAGAGCCGAGGCACTCTTTTACCCTAATGGAACTGTCGCAAATAGAAACTGTAATCCAGATTTCTTATTTGACAAAAAATGAGTCATAACTTAAAATTTAATTACAACAGCTAGTGAAACGATGGAAATTTCAATTTTAGTTGTGTCCAGCTGGATAGGCCGAAAATAACTCTTGAAACTATTCATCCAAGTCTAAAATTTAATTGAAACTAACTGAGCAGGACAGTTATTTGAAGTTATAAAAGTAGAAAAATGTGGCAACGGAATTTTCATCTTTTTTGTTATTTTAGTTTTATAACTGAATCAGTTTTAATTAATAATCAGGGTCGAATGAAACACATTTCTCTAGTTCCTGAGTATCTAATATATTATTGTTATTGTACTCGGTTTCCAATTCCAACACACAGACTTCGAATTCCTCACAATATTAAGAAAAATGGAAGGAATTAAAAAATGTACATTTTGTTCCGAATAGTTTTATTTCCTTTTTTGCAAAGTTCAAAAGAATCTTACAGTTGCAGTGAAGTTCTTGAGAAAAATCGTCTTTTCGTATCGCGGCGATAGAATTGCTGCAATTCTCTATTTGTCCACTGCGCAAACTATCGAAAGTCTCTATTTTATGGAATTAAATTGTCAGCAAGTTAAGCATTATCTACAAGTTAGAGTTATAATCGAAACTCAATCAAGACCGGTTTAAATGAATCAGCCAATTGATAATTTTTGTTAAATGATTATCCAAAGTCGGTTTAATTAATACAATATCGTAAATGCCTCGGTTGACTACGTGAAGTTGTGAGATAACGGAAAGTGGGGCACAATTGCAGACCGTTTATTCGAAAATCCGCAGCCGGTTTAACACGTTAAGACAATTACAGTTAATTCCCACCTCGTGCTCATCAAATAGTCATAAATATTGAAATACCCCAATTACACTCATATTTGGGCTTCGAGAGTCTTTAGTTAAATTTGGAGTGCCCTAGAGCAAAAATTTTCAAGAAAAAATCAGGTAAACAATGAAGTTGAACACTTGAAAAACGTGCACTTGAAGCGGTGCTCCTGAAATAACTTTTCTACACTCTAACCCGACAAACACATTTACGGACGGAAATGGGGCTCGCACCCTCTAAAAACTTTGTGTTATGTTTTATATTACAATTACATTATAATTAGAACAAAAACTTTGAGTTTGGAACGAACCGATTCGAAATTAGGAGCTGTCAAATCACAATGCTCGTCCGAGAAAGTTTCGGTCGTGTTTTAGCAACAATAAACTATGATTCAAAAATTTAATCACGCAGAAAGTTCGGGAGCTAAACCGTCCAATGTCGGTCTTTGTTGCGCTTGTTGTTTTTCTTATATGGTGCATCATCGGCTTTAATAACTCTTGAGAAGTATTGATTCAGTTAAGTCCTCCTTGACGGAGTTCAAAGAGACAAAGGTCGCTTTATCGTCGCTTGTCGACACGACTTCACTTGGGGTATTTTAAATATAAACAGACAACTGGAAAAATTTACACCGTCTATATTTATCACGAGTTATTTTTCTGCAGACGTGGTAAATGTTTTGACAATTTTTAAAACCAGAGAATGCGTGAAATTTCCGAAGCTTTTCTTATGTTCCGACTAACAACGAAGGGGAATCCTAAAATAAGACTTCAACTGAAATATAAAAACGTGTTTTGGTTTCAACACAAAAAACACCCGGTTTCACGCAACATTTAGACATATTCACCGAGGTATCTCGCGCACTTCTTTGACGAAATGAAAACAAAGTGAATAATATTTGACATATTTAAGAGCACAATGGGGCACTTTACAAGTTTTACATAAATTCTATTAGAAAAGTGCATTCCATAAATCCATTTGACAAAGTTTCCAATTCGAACTTTACGTCTTCGCCGTTTGATTCAAACTCAACGTAATTTAAAAAAATTTTATTTCCAATGTATTTACAAAATTAAGTACGTTTAATCACAGCTCACATATAATTCGTGTGAATCTGGTCTCTTGTCAGTTGTGTGGTGCTCTCAGTGGGCGCTCTACAGCAAGCAAAATCAAAAACATTTTCGTCCTCTCCGAACTCTTCTCCGTCTTGCAGCGTAACCGGCAAAGTCCGATTGAGCGTTTCCGGTAGAAATAAACAAGCCCCAGCGCCAAGTACTAGCAAAACCCCCAAAATAACTTCAGGAGAGGGCTTCCAAAAGCGGGCCAAATACAAAATTTGCGGACTGAAAAAAGTCGCAGCGTAACCTGTTACGTGAATTATTGAAACTCCCTGTGCTCTCACAACGGTCGGAATTAACTCAACGGCATACTGAGCCCCGGAATTATAAGCTACTGTTACAGCGAGTCTTGCAATTATCGCAAGAACTACGATAAGTGTTGGATGAGGGGTTTCGATAAACACTTGAACAATTCCAGAGCATGCAGTGAAAATGCCACTCATAAGAAGCGAGCCGCTTGCCAGAGCTTTACGACCTATTCGGTCTTGAACCGCCAGAATGCAAAGACAGGCAGGGAGTATAGTTGCTGAGGTTATTGTAAAAACGAGAAATGGGGAGTAGCCCACGTTATCAATGTTCCGAGAGATTGCGTCGTAGCACAACGTCATTACCATCCTAGAACACTTTTTTACAAAAGGTGAAGCTTAAATAAAGGGAAATTACGATTTGAAAATTAATATTAGGGTTTTTCGGCGCAGCTTTGGCGTTTTGAGCAAACTTAAGAAGCTTTGGTGCTTTTTTCTCGCATTTATGTGTTGGCAGCAGTAACGAGTCAGGCCTTCGAAATGTTTATCACTTAATTTTTTCCCATTAACTCGAGCAATGCGCTTGAAACAATCAATAGCTTCTTCGGTGCGTCCTTTGCTTATCAACCACTGGGCACTTTCTGGTACTATGAAGTAGAAGCTCAGAACTGATAAGTGCGGAATTGCAATCGCCAGAAGAAGGGATTCCCAATTTTGCAACCAAACGGCCACCCATGGTATTACCATGCAAGCGAAACAGTAGAAAACTCCAATGCAAAGGTTTAGGCCAAAAGTGCGCATACTGGGCCGAATGTATTCCATAACTGGTGGCAAAACAATTGGGATAAAACAGAAATAATTGTTTTGTGAGTTACCTATAATGTACATCATGACGAAATTAGCGTCGGTTGCACATCCGGCCAAGAAGCGACACATTGCAAAAATCGTAGTGTTTGTCGTGATAAGTGTCGTGATGTTTCCGAAAAAGGCAAGTAAATTTGACGCCACCAAGACGTGTAGTCTGCCGATACTATCGGCCAGGATTCCGAGAAATAGGCTCCCGATGACCGATCCGATAAAAAACACTGATTGTCCAAGAGCGGGCCTCCAGCTCTCGTCACACACCCAATCGAGCTGAAATTATTTGATCACACCCGGGCCACCGGAAGCTTATACCAACCTCTTGAACAATACTGACGTAGCCGTAACTGTTGTTGTAGTCCCAGTCTTCAGAGCAGGGTATTTTTTGGTAAATGTCTTCGTGAAAAATCGTGTAGGAACATTGTTCCGCGGCAATAAACCGCGGATCTTCCTTTGTGGACATTCTGCACTTGTGTTCGGGGACAATACTGATAAAAATCTGGCCGAAGTAATGAAAGGCAGACAGCACATTTATTACACTGAACAAAAACATGAGGATGCACTGGTGTCGTCCGAAATCCCCGGCATGCGAGAGCATGCTGTCAATATTAATTAAGTCATCTTGAGCCATTTTCGCACTTCTCAACCACTCGTCGCTCACAAACGCTGCAGAAAAACTCCAACACAGCGCTTTCCTAACATTGATTAATACATGTTGTTTGAGGAAGTAATCAATTGAAATAAATAGTGTATAAGTAATAAAGCATTTGAAAAATTTACGCACGACTTGGCCGAGCATGCAACACTCGGGACTGTACTTTAGGTACAAAATCGAAGCACTGCTCAGCGTTTTTATTTATTTAAATAAATGGATGAGGTTAATGCTTCGATTTTATTATCAGAATAACTTGGAACTCAAGCAGATTAAATAGAGTCATCTCGTAAATTTATTTATATCTAAAGTCATTAACTAATGGTTGTGGATGGGGTCGTCTACGTACTTACGCGACCGAAAATAGGTTTAATTATTCAAAATAAAACACGCTGGCTCGTACTCGCATACGCACTGGATTTTTAAAACGCTCAAAACAATTATATGTACAACTGACAGTATTTACGACATTATCACGTTTCATACAATACAATTGATAACAGTTTTAAATTAAATATAAAAATGTTTCGTGTAAAACGAGAATTAGACAAACGCTTGAATCTACAAACATTAGCCAAATATTTGCCAAATCGTATTGTTATCAGCGACGATATTTCAAACAGGAAAAGACTGGTTATGCAATAGTCCAGATTTTGTAATTTATACTTGCATTTTCCGGAAACACGTGCTGCTCAAAACAAATTAAATCTCAATTTGTAGAAATCAGCCAGGTCGTTAGGAACTAGTAAACTTAATTTTTAACAATGTTATCGGTCAGTGGCAATTATAAATTTAATTATATATGGTATGAACAATAGAGTATAAATTTTATATGCGTGTCGGCTGTTAATGCTGGAAATAACTAGCACTAAATGATTTTTGAGTACAAAAATAATCATTTAGTGGCGTGCGAATTTCTTAATCTGGGAGTTAATGTGGCCATTGAGCGTGACGTCTAAATTGCCCCCAATTTATCGGCGCCTGTTTAGCGAAATTCCAAATTTAAGAGTAGGATTTTTACATGTAGTAGTCGTTAAAAAGAGCGGATAATTAAAGAGTTGCTTCGAACGTCTGAACGCGACCCAAATGTAAATAATTCGTGGACGCAGCGTCGGAAAAACCGTTATTTATATTCTTTTAGAACAATATAACAGTTTAAGTAAGTTGAATTAGTCTTTTAGGCAAAAATGTAAACACGGAATTAAATGTTCCGCTGGCGCACGGTGGAAAGTTCGTCTTGATGGCTTTTTCAAGTTTTATTGTTGGAGGGACGTAGTAAACAAGTCGTATGAAGATTTTTTAGCCCTCCATAAGTGGCTGAAATATGAAAACGGTGACTAGCATAGGCAAAGTGGTCGTAAAATGAGACTACAATGAATGCCGCTTTCGTAAAATATGTGCAAAGTAATTCTATATAGATGTTAGCGTCCCAATGGTATACGTACTATTCGACGCCTTCGCAGGCGCCTGCGTCGGGTACGCCTGGGTATTGCCATAGGAACTGCCTATATTCCGCTAACATAGATGATAAAAGACCACGGGAAATATTTTCCTATCCTTTCATATTTCAGGCTGAAAAATGGCCCCAACTACAGTATTGCATTTAGAGCGTTGACATTCTCGTCAAGACTATTAACTGGTAATGTAGATCCGTTGATTGTGATACATGCAAACGGCTCTGCGACACCGAGGTCCGCAGGACAAATCAATTAGACGGCACGGTGATCAGGATGTTAGAACTACACAATCGAACGTTAAAGTATGAAACAGGACATTGCTGAGGCGACCTTAACGATCTCTACACCTGTAAAAGTGGAACGTGAGCCGGTCTCAGACCGAATTGCCAACTTTGAGCTTTGATTAGGTTTTGTTTCGTATATTTTATACCTCTCTATTTAGATTTTCACAGACTGGCGAAAATCTCAACACAAACGGTACGGTCACCGACCTGGCATAAATCACACTTGTTAAACAAAGATCTAAGCTTGCTTTGTGCTTTGCGCCTAATATTTTTCCGTCCTTGTTATTTTTTGCGTTACACAAATTATAGGACGTCCTGTATACTACACCAAGTCATTATCGAAAACACGTTATGCACGCCGAAGTTATATAAACGATTTTCAAGGAAAAGTCTTTAAAAATATCATGAGCACTTGTCATGTGAGCAATTATTGTAATCACAAACGTGACAATGTGCATTTTTCGTTAACAAATTTGAACTGCGAGTGTCTCTTCAATAAAAATCCTTGTGGATACGACTAATATGTGACCAACGATACAATTGTTGAAGTAACTCAATCTCTTCCCGGTAATACACCCAAGAGTATCGAATACAAGAAATTAGAAATGTCGTGGATAAAGTATGTTGAGAGATTGAAACTAAAGCATTTTCTTATTTAATTCTATTTTATCTCCGAGTTTTCGAAGTTTGTCGAGTTTGTTGAAAAAGTTGTGTCCATTAGTCTTTTCTTTTCACTGTTTACACGAGACATGGAATATATTCGAAATTTCGCCATTCCGGTGAATTTTATTTCCGGCCCGATTAAGCGTCTGCGGTCTTGCATCCACATCTTGGTTTCTTAACAATAAGATCATTCTAACATTTGCGCGATAATGAAGACTTAGTGGTCGTTTAATGCGACTTGCAATTCAGCCAAACTTTTTCGGCAAACTATCAAAGCAGAGATTTATTCCCTATAATTAGGGAAAACGAATTAACAGCAAACCAAAAGCTTTCACAGTGCTAAAAGCTCGTGAACTTTAATTAGATCGCGATTTTGCAAATGAAGGCGACCTCCAGAAGTGTAGTGTAGAAATAAATAAATCCTGAAACGCCGACATATATCATGAGTAGCGCCATCCAGAATGACAAATGGATGCTTTTCGATTCGTTGTGCCATCTCCAGATATATATATGTTTAAAAGTATCAAGTTGCAGATTCAACTTGCACAATACGAACATTTCCTAACCAACCGGATTCGACCGGAAATCTTAACCGCGCTGATAAATCAACCCGCTATATCAAAATATGTCAGTAATAAAGATTTCTTCTTTTGATTAATGGGAATAATTAGCAAAAAAACATCCCACCAAGAAGCTTTCTTACGCGTATTGATTAGCAGCTTTTACTCTGCCAAGTCATCTGTTCTGTTTTGATTTAACTTTAATATCGTTCATATTTCATCGAGCAAAAACAGCGTTACTAGTTTTACAGATTTAGATTATTTTAAAAATGACTCGCCAATTTTTAACAAGAAGAAAGGAAAATCCCATTATACAAAACGACAGATTCAACCCCAGAACGCAACAAAAACAATATCATTAACTGGGAAGTAGTTCCGGGGAGATTTTTTCAAAGTAGTTCTCCTGCACGCCCATGATAATGGTCCTTGAAATTACGCAAAAAACGTAATCACATTTCCTTGTAATAAACACCCTTTTTCACTCTTCGTTTAACAATAAAATTAATAATGGGTTTTGAATATTAAATGTGGTGAAAATTTATCCAGCGAGTGATTGGTTTTGTGCGTAATGTTGGCGGTAAATAGAGTAGGTTCTGTTTAATAAAGGAGAAATGTCAACTTGTATATACGTTTATGAAGGCGGCTTCAAGAGGAAGAAGCATTGAATGGTGGGGTTTTACGCCACTTAATTATCACTTGAAGCTCATCCTATTTCACGCTGTCGTTATTTTAAGTATTCCCTCAATTGAAATCTTGCCATTAATCATTTCTGCCGAAATTATTTGTTCTGCCTGAATATTTGTAATAAATATAGTTCAAAGAGCCTTTGATGTGGTTTTAGTTTAGCGAGCGGGTCTGTGACAATACTTTTTGCACAGTGTTTGCACAGCTCGAATTTTTCCCTTTTACTTTATTTTACCATTAATAAATTCTGCATGATTTAACTTCCATCGCTAACATAAAACTTTCAAAAGATATTTATTTTGTTGCCTGATACTTTTATACTCATACTCAGAAATTATACACGAAACCAGAGAAATGAAAAAGTACTTTAACTTTTCAAGATCTTAATAGCCCGAAGCGCTCTGGAGCTTTTTGAGCGAGATAAAAACACTATTTAAAAACGGACAGCCTGACTTCATTTTATGTTTCAGTAAAGTAATTGTTATTTTTTTATCTTTTTTGCGATAATCATAATTTACTTTGTTACTTATTTCTTATCTTCCTCGGCGTAATTAGTTAAATCAAACTCTGAAAAGCTGCTTTTTAACTCTGAACAAACACAAGTTTCACGTTTAGTTTAATAAAACTACTTTGATGATTTAAGCTGTAACTAATATTTGCCTAAAACGATTCAAAAGTTTGTTTTTCTGTGAACACTGGACGCTGAAATAAAAAGCCAAACTGGACATTAAACGTCAGAAGCGGCTGCTTGTGTGTGGTCTATTTCGAGCATGTTTTCGATGACCAGACTTTTTTGTTGACAAAACCGTAAAAAATTTTACGAGACACTTAATTCCTCTATTTATTAAATTTCCAAGAACATTATTTCCTTAAAATAGAATTGTATTTTCTTCATTTAACTAAATAATTTTAGAGATAAAAACGGCAACAATTTACTGCTACACGAAATAAAAACAAACTCGTAAAATTTATTGATGCGTTTCGTAAAATTTAATTCCAATTCACTTTCACTTTCTTCGGATTGTACTCGAAGCTTTTAAAGAAATTCACGAAACGATGTGTAAGAGCTTTTAACCGCCCTTTTGAAAATTTGTATCAATTAAATTTTGTAAGTATTGCTGCAGGTGGTGTTTTATATCACTAATCCGTGTTCAGTTCGAACAGCAATTAAAGCAAGGTATTTAAATAAATTATTAGTGCTCGAAATGGGTCCATTAGCCCTCCCAAATCAAATTACTGAAAAATATATTATCAACATTTTTTTTTCAGTGGGGGACCTAGTCTGGACCCTATTTTGGTGTTCTGTTTAGCTAATGCGTGTTAAACCTGCCATATTAGTTCGACGAAGTAGTAAATTGTTTTGTGAACATTTCCAAATCCATTTGAAACGTAGCGTGAAAAGTTGTCATGGCTTGCGTATCCACGGTTGACCTCCGTGCAGATAGTGATTTTTGAATCGTCATCCATATTAATGCCGAAGGTCTTTTGAAAAAACCTTTTATACATCTAGACGTGGCGCGTCTAATCGAACACATGAGAGGCATTTTTGAGCCAATTTTTTTGACTTAGTAATTGTTATTAGCGATCGAAATAAGATCAAATTCTCCGAAAAGTGGGTCGCGTCTTCGCAGCGTTTGACTATTAATAGCGCAGTAAATTAAAAAAATTGGCGCAATAAAAGTAATTAATTGCATTGGGTGAGTGTGCTGCTAGCAGTTTTTACCCTGGACCCACATACGCCTCTTCCAGACTACAAACAGTTAATGGTTCGACTTTGCAAAGCTACTAAGCTACTTAGCCTGATAAATGCCTTTGTTTCTCTTTCTTTTTACCGCTCCTTCTGCCTGCCTTGAATACTGATAATTGAGAGAGAACATAAAGTTTTATGTCAAATGAAATTGGTAAACTCGTTTTTATGGCCATGCCTGCATCTCATCGCTTTTAACAATTTTTTTTATGTCGAAAAAATCATTGATAGACACTAACTCGATACAACCCCAATGCTTATCGAATTGTTATGCAGATACTCAAATCCCAACAGAAAAACACAAAACGGAAGCTTTGCTGGAACATGTCATCAATACAACGCCAATAAAAATTATTACCAAACACGAAAATTTATTCCCTTTCTGGCTTTCTGTCCCGCAGGACTTTTTTTGGCTTCAAAATTTTAAAAGTGTGATTTAAGAATGTTTGGTGGGTCGGCAACGTATGAAACTTTATTCGGTTTTATTATTTTTGTGAAGATTTGAGAGCTTCCAGCCTGAGGCAATGATTGTTTCAGTTTCAGATTCAGTTTCAGTTTGAGCACATCAATCACGGCCAACGTCAGCACCGAGGATGAACCTAAAACCGTGTTTACACAAGGACAATCTTAGAAAACACTTCAGTTTAATCAGGAAGACAGTAACACGATCTAGGTTTAGTCTTTTTCTGATTATGTTTGAGACGTCGTTGCGGCTTCACGCAGTGGTGATCGCATAACGACCGGCTTAAAGCAGTGGTAGTTTGACATCGCCAAGGGCGGCGGCGGCGGCGAGGTATCGAGGCGTGAGCGCCCATATAATTAAATCATCTGCAAAACAGCTGGGTACAGATGTCAGTATTGCATACCTATGGCGTGTGTGTCAGAGTGGCACCGAGCAGCGGTCAGCCGCCCCCATCCCGGGGGTGCATATGTGTCGTGTGTAATTGTATCTATCGCATCGCACGGACCCCAACAACTTAATCGACCTAATGAACACGGTTGTCGAATGGAACAGCGAACAAATCGTTTAATTACGGCATAGTCCAACGGATGCGGTCTGGGCGACATTCCTGCTATTCCTGCTACCCCACCGGTCCAGCGCTACAGGGCCGGACGCACAATTTTCGCCTTCAAAAGCATTTAACACCATTCAAGCGAGAAAACGCTTTTATCATGCTTTATTTACTGAATGTTTCCCTTTCTCAAATTGCTAGGAAACCAATCACGACCCTTTTATTGCAATAACACAAAATTTCAGACTATGGCGGCTCCTCCTTATTATCACAACTTCCACGGCGCCCGGACTTCAGCGGCAGTTAAAAAATTAACCTGAGTGCTTGCAATTTTCATTCGAGTGAAAAACTCACAGATGTGCCAAAATGTTCCGCGCAAAACTTTGGATTATTTTTTAATTAATTTGATTTAAGTAGCGAGATTGGGTTCGTGTTGATACAAATTCGAACGAATGAGACGAATTGGCCGTCAATTTAGAAATATCAACTTTCCGGATATCAATATTTACCGAGTTTTATAAACTTCTGGAATTAATTTTCAACCTTATTTTGCCCCAGGTTCGTCCTTAAAAAATAATGGAGGCTTTGATATCATCCTACTTACATTTTCACGAATTTCGCAAATTATATCAGTACGTCCTTTAAGATTTTGAAGAGTTTCCGCTCTTATTCAAATACGACGAATTAATTAATTGCTTCCATTTTTTGCATTTGATTGAAAATGTAAGTCGTACAAGTACGACTTTTCGTTCCTATTGAACACAGTAGTAGGTAGTAGGGAATCGCAACCACACAAAAATTTGCGACAATCGTCTTTATTAACATCTCAAACCGAAAACGTAAAATTTACAGCTTTCCGTCCGTGAGATTTGTATTTTTTACTATAGTTAGGAAGTTTGATGATCCACTTGATGGTATATTTACATACCTGAGTAGCTCCGGTTCTGTTTAGCTTACTTATTGGAATTTTAAAGAAGGACGATAAGCGATCGTCAAGCTGAAACCGAACCAAGAAAAATGAGAGAACGTGAAATAGAGATTTGACTAGTGCTGAACATTTGAATGCAACAAATCGAGTGATTTTTTCTAAATTTTAACGAATTATCTTCCTCGCCGCTTTATAATCGAGCATTCATTCGATGAGTTTGATTTTACTTCAACCGTTAAAAGATCCTCAGGAACAGCTCGTATGCTCAGTCCCACTATCCTTTATTATTCCCGCAACGAGAACCAGACAATACAATAAACTAAGCAACTGAAAAGTTCTCGAAGCTTTAAATTGCGGATTCGATGAAATTCCGCCATGATAGCAGTAATAATCCGCGTTGAAAATGTGCAGCTTGTTGAAATTCAGCGATGGACGAATTGCACAAATCAAACAATCACTTAGAATTTCTCTCGCCTGCAACTTTAAACATTTGTTTAAAGCCATACTTGGAAAGCGAGGACTAAGGAAATTCCGCTCGTTTCGGAATATACAAACAGAAATTTATCGGCTTCAATTAACTGAAAAGAATCATTTTAGCAGTTTAGATCGCAGATTAGTAGCTAAGATCAATAGAATTTGTGCTTTTTGCAAAACGATAATGACCATCGCGTGTTGTATTCCTCTTCAATCTCATCTGTTCTTTTCTTCTAATTAGTGTAAATTTATTTCTGTTAATTAAATGCCGGTTTTTGAGGATGTATGTGGTCGCTGGCGCAATGTATTCGGAGGCGTTTGATTGGGTTCCACCCGTTTGATTTCAGAATGTAAATTTAGCGGGAAAAATCAATTAAATTTCCGTTTGAAAGTGGAATTAGTCGCAAGTGGAGGTAAACGTAAACAAAGCGCACGTTAATTATTTCGCATTTTGTGAAAAATATTTTCTTGTTTTTAATTAAACCGAAAACAGAGTTGGAGATTTTATTTGTTCGGCAATAACAGTTTTTTATTCAATAAAGTATAGTGTGGCCTCGTGGAAACCCACCTTTTTCGGTCGTAGAATTTCGATAAAAACTAGTCAAAGTCATGTTTAAAACAAAAGCGATGCTCGTGTTTTGCGACAAGATGATACGTGAGTGTGTTAAGCGATGGCTAACCTAGGAGAAATCGAAACTGATACAAACAGCGTTTAATCCATAGCCCGACTTAAGACAGTTTAATCCACATACGTGGAGCGAATTTTACCCTCTTTACGTTGTTATATTTTACGCGCAAAGGGATCTCCGCCTTCCGCGCTAATACATTCCGACGAATTAATCATTCTCAGATAATTTAATGCTGCACCAAAAGCAAACAAGAGAAATTACGCCGCTCTTTATTTGTTAATAGCTTATATACTAATTAACCCTCAGTACTCCTCGACGAAACAAAAAACACAAACAAAATCTCACCCCCGTTGTGATAAAGTGGAAAATTACGAAATGGAAACACATCTTGGGAAAACACATAAATATAATATAGGTGTGTAGACAACGGTGAGCAATCGAAGCAACAACATTCAGGATTTGCCCTTATTTTTATAGCTTAAAGTTTCACTTCTCCTGCTATCGATTCAAGCACTCTGGAGCTCCAGACAAATCCTTCCACAACACTCTTATTTTCTTAGAGAGGATTAGACCGAATTAAAAAAGGTCAACATATAAATCGTCTCTCGATTATTGTTGGCGCATCACTAAAGCGACAAAAACAAAGTGTTTAAAAAGCCATAAATTAGTAAAAAGTGGATTGCTCTACATTGCAAAATTTTATTTATTGGCACTGTTAATAAAATAAACTGAAACGAATTGAAATAAAACAATAGGGTTTATAGTAGAACGTAATAGACAAATAAAATAAATGATTAATAACTGCAATCTTGTTACGGTCAACATAACAATTAATTTCAATGATGTTTACATTTTTAATTAAAATAACAGACTATTTATCTAAGACAAATTGTAAATTGTAAATGTGAAACAAAAATAAAGCATTTTGCAATTTTTTCCACGCTTAAACTCTTTCGTAAAGACCCTTTTCCGATACTAGAAAGATTATTGACAGAATTAGCCAGCGGGACTTGCAGGAAATATCCCCAATTTCCCCTTACAGTTTTTCCGGAGTGCACCTAAAAATACAATTTTCTTTCGTAAAACGATACGACAAACCGAGCCCGAGCAAATTATTTGACCTCATTTGACAGTTATCACACGTCACTACCAGAGCCGAAATTTGCGTCGAGTTGTTACTTTTAAGTTGATGGGGTTTGTGTGGTTGTTACATAAAAATCATTAGAATGGCCAATTTCGCTGTTACTGCTGTTCGAGGTTTAAAGCAAAGTTTCGGGTGTAAAAAATATTGTAATTATATCGAAGTATTGTCACTGAAAGGGGCGGATGTTGGTGGAGTCGCCGGAAGTGGATGCAAAAAGGCGAGTGAGTTCGCTGGCGATAGCATAGGAAGATCTCTTCAATTAAGTTTGGATTTGTCTTTAACGATGGCGGGTGAGCGCGAACTAATGACTACATTATCAGTCCGCAAATCGCACGCTCTGGTATAATAAAAAACATTTGTGGTTCCGGTTTGCGACCCCGTGTTTAACGACGTACTTTGAAAAATTTCACTACCTGACGGGCTGGTTCGAGTTTTAATTTTGATCACACCATTAACCTCTGGGGTATTTTTAATTATTTAATAACTATACTTGTTTTTTACTGCAAAGCTTTGTTCTTGATTTTGAGTTGAAAGGGAGTTTCGTTTATAATCACTTAATCATTCTCTCTGGTGGAAATTTGTTATTCTCTCTCATGTAGCGCAGCGTTTTTAAACGTCGTGGAGGAATTCCTTGTTGTGTGTGGTTCTGATTCTTGTTATATTCGAAACAAGATGATAGCAAGCAGTGAGTTGGTTTTAATATTCATATGGATTAGAAGAACCATAAATCAATAATGTCGCAAAGGATTACAGCAAACGTCATGAATTATAAAGTTTCCACCTTAATATTCTCGTATTCCTCTCTTGCGCCTTCGAAATTCTTTTCACTGGATATAAATTTATAGCTACTGATTTTATCTTCTTAAAATATTAGACATCTCTTCCCAATTTCATAAAAATCCGTTACTTGTAATCGTCGCGTAATTTTTTCGGAAAGCGTTTGATCAATCCTATTACAAATTATTTTTTCGATAACATCCTCGTTTTGTCTCAAATAAAACAAATTGACTTATAAAACAGTTCTTTTATTGAGGTGCTAGCATAACATGATTGATTTATCGCGCGATAAAACTCTGTTTAAGTTGTAGCTTTGCGACCAAAAGATATTACATGGGCCCTAATCAAATAAGAAACAGATGCCCCAATTCCTTCACACTCCATCCAAATCTTGTTACACCAACACTCGCAGATAACACTGACTTTTAATTTAAATCTAATCGACTGTTTGTCGTCTCAATCTTTTTCTCCAAGAAGCTCAACGTTTTTATCGCCTGTTTATTCCCAACTGTTATTATTAACAAAACGATTCACTTAATAGTTGGCAATTACACCAAATCGAAATTTGATAACACCGAAGGACGACCCAATTTGCAGTAAATCCCCACAAGTCTACGATTCAAATTTTATAAATTATCACAAATTATACTCATTCCAAACTAATTAAAATCCTTGAAATTGTTAATTACCGTAAGAATAATTGTTAAAGTTTGCTATTATGAGCTGGAATAGCAGATGCGTACATCGAGCGACCAAGTAATGATGAAAAACAGTTTGGAAGACTGCACGTCCACATCTTGATTAATTATCTTCCAGAAAATCGATTTTGCATCGTCGTGTTTCTCTTGTTCCATATGCTAGAAACGTGTTGTAAACTTTTTTTAATACTAACACACACCGCAAACTTGATCGGGTTTAGTTCAAAAATGGTGGATGCGCCGGGAGAAATTGATTGCCAGTCGGTAACAAATAGTAATTTATCAATTTTCAACAACTACTCCCAAAAACTAACAGTAATAAACAACAATCACAATGACGCTACATTATTATTAAAAATTTTTTGCGTCTACGGTGATAAATGTCAAGATAACAAAAAATTGTGTTTGTTATGTGCATTAAAAATAGCACAAAAATCAAAACCTGCATGCAGTCAGATCCTTTGTAGTTACAAGTAAAAACGATTCTGAACACAAACAGCAGAACAAAATTATATTTAAATTTTAATTAATTTCGTAATAAAACACAAATTGCAGCAAAGAATAGTAATAATTTAAACAATTTAAACATTTGAACACAACAAATAATGTTTTGAAGGCATTTACGGAAAAGTACAGATTGCAAAAATGGTGGATGCGCCGGGAAAGTAATAAGTAAACGTTATTTTTATGTAACAATTGTTACGGTTTTTGCCGTCGTAACAATGACAAGAAATCAAGCATTGCATACGTTCAACATTCAATCCAATCTACCCCTAGCTTTCATTTTCTACTTCGAAATAGACTATAAATTCCTTTCATGTACGTCAGCACACGCTGTATTTTATTACCGGTGCTGATGCAGCATTTTTTTGGTGTTTGTACACAGTTTCATTTTGTCAGTTTAATTGTGATGGGATGGCGCGAAGGAATAATCAATAATCTACTTAATTATCAAATTTGTGTTAATTCAGTAGACAAATGATAATTACCTCTGAGTACAAAATACCTAGTTAGAGCTGCATAATGAATCTGTACAACATGAACAACAAGTCATCAAGTTAATACGCCACTTTGATTAATTTGCATTTATGTCGAGTCACAAACTGAAGTGTTTGTCGAGCATGTAACCGGTTTTTCAAGTAACTTCAAAAAAGTACACAAAGGAATTTAATACAATGAGAAATATTTATTTCAGTGCTAGGAAGCTCCGAATTGCAGAAATTCAATTTGAGATTGTAGCAAGTTGCAGTGAAGTATTTGGGGAGTGTATAAACTTTGTTAAAACAAACAGAACAACTTGTTAGCACTATCAGGCTAAGACGACGCTAGAAAAGTAAAAGTAGCGCCTTTTCTATCAATTTCGCTCGTAAAAAATAGGACGCTGTTCTCGTGTTATGGTTATATGAAATTGGAAATAAAAGAGAGAAATAGGAGAAGCTCTGTTGACAAACTGCCTCTGGCACAACCGTTTTATTTGGCATAAAGGCAATTGGCGGGATCAACATCCAGGCCGAGCATCATTTTTAAGTCTGACCTTGCATCAAGCCACGACGCGAGGTGTGATTTTCTTCGAATTTGTGTATGCCATGATGCATAGGAATGTATATATGGTGTGCGAGTCAAAGGAATCGCAATATTGGATTCCAGCGAAACGCTAGCGGCGTACGTGTATATTACACAGCGTTTGAGTGTTTTCAGGGCTGAGAGGAAACACCAGGCGGCGTTCTTAACGCACGATAACTGAAAGACAAAACTCTCCAAGACCCAATCCGTATTTACATTTATTTACTTCAAAAACACAGTTTTTGCAAAAATCCAATACCCAGCTTCCTAACTAGCTGACATTATATTTGGAGTTTTATGCCCCAACTTTACAGTTTTCTAAGTTTCGACGCTCCCGATACACTAAAATACCCAGTTCACGATCTTACGGTGCATCTGCACCGCCGTATATTAAACCAGATCCATCACATGTGGCGTGTGTAATTTTCAAATTCAAATTTGGCTCAGATCGCAAGAAACCTGGACACATTAGCCGCTTGACAATAAAACTCCCTTCTGATTTGGATGCATTAGATAGGTCCGAACGACGCAATTTGACTAGCCCAAATTATGTATGAAATTTTATTTTATGCTTCTTGTTTACGACTTTCCAAGTTACCACCGCTGCAGATACACTAATTTTCAAGTTCATAGCCGCACGACTTCTATCTCACATCTGCATCTGGATTCCTTTAAATTAAAACCAACAGACCTGACATGATTTACAACAACACTCATTTTTACAGCCGATAAATAAATAAAGTGTCCCGCGACCCGCAAAACAAGATTTACAACATAGAAAACCGGTTACAAAACCGGTTTGAGAACCGGTTTAAAGATTAATTCGTATGAATTAATGAGGTGATGTAATGCCCCAGTTTAGAAATTTGTAGTGTAGTGATAAATGTAGGGCCATAGCAGTTAGGCTGTAGGCTATCCGTCAAGTGTAAACAAGAATTCGGACGGTATGTGTCCACTTCCCCTTTAAAAGATTTTAACCGCTTTAGGCAAGGTTTCCAACAACTTGACATCGGTTTGTGGCATAGTTACGGAATGGCCTATACCATGAATAATACATGAGGCTTGCAGAGAAACATTGTTTATAGACGTATTAGTTCCTGATTGCGAAACAATAAATCACGCCGCGTCAGAATCATGTTTCGGAAACAAGGTCTTCGCTGGTTTTGCTTCTTCATATTTAAAACTGTGGCGCGGAACTGGGGCTTCAATTAATTTTTCAGTGCTCCTCCTTACTAGCGTAATAGTTAAGCCCTAAGCCGGAGAGGAAGTGGAGAGTATCCGGTCGAGTTGAAAGGTTTAAACAGGGTACCGATGACCGTTCTCGGTATCAGTAATGTTCAGCACGATGCATCGATTTCCCGCCAAGCTATCTTGACCATTGTGCTCATAACATGGCAAGTTTCCTGAGGGGAACGCTGAGTTGCCCTAACTGTCCGGTGGGAGTTTCACGCCCATTAGGTAATTAACTGACACCATCGTGCCGATGTAGAGACCCACAAAGCAGCATTTTGAACAAAAGCAGACAAACACAGAAAACACTTCCGATACGTGGAAAGTAACTAAATTATGCTCCTCCTGTGATGTAAAGCACGTCTGATTATTGTTGAGTTTGACGGTTATGGTAAGCCACGAGGGACCCTTTGATGAGGTGCACATATTGGGGCGGTTTCTAATGTTTATAGATCGATACTAATTCTACACTACACAACCCCGACATCAAAGCACTAGGTACACATGTCCCAAGTTATGACAATAGTAATTAATTTATTAATTTGTCGCGTATGATGGGGGGCGCAATTACCAGTGTAAAACATTGAGTGGAATTCTTTGAATTGTAGGAGGTAACTAAACTCGAGCGATTTCGTCAGTTTTGCAGCATGAATTGGATAATTCACGTTGGATTGCGGCACAATTTTCATAATTACCACTCGCTGAGACCTAGTTATTAATCAGGAATGAGATAGGCAACAATGAATCGTCGTCAAGGATCAATTTAGGAATTTTGTTGTCAATAATTGCATTGGCGGAGTGCACTCCAGTTGTGGCATTGTACCTGGACTGGCGTGCGAGAATAATTGGCCCGAAATCCCGTTTAGTTATTTAGTAAAGTGTTCTGTTCGTTGAATTCCGTCCTCGGCATATTGTGAGGTCCTGTTTACATCAAGATCTCTGACCGGAACAATGGGGCGGAAATTCGGAGATGATAGATGTAGAATAGCCACCGAAGGTCCGTCCCTGGACATACACACATGCTCTTCCTGCAAACTTTTCCGATCGATAACAGTTTTAATCTGTTGGTAAGCAGTTTCAGCCACAACACTGATTATACTCCAATCCGTCAAACGTCCCTAGACGATTACGATACCCACCGATTTTTTAAACGACAAATTGTATGTAAAATATTAACCGTCTTGTCGGGCAAGAAAAATCGAAAGAAGTTTCAACTCGACTAACGTTCTGTGTTTTTGCCCCGAAGGAATTGTTGGCGATTTTAATAATCAAGGGCGAGAAAACTGCGAGGTTATTCCCGGAAGAGAAGAGTTAATAGGAACAAGAGGGTTTTGGGCTACTTCCATAAATTGCTAAAAAATCGCCTGGAGCATCATCGAACACAAACTTTATTAACTTACAGATTTTAGCACCGTTACAAAAAAGTCCCACAAGACCAATACGAATTTTTCAAAATCAACCTGTGTAACAGCTGAAATGGAACCATGAAAAAGTAATAAACTAATTAAGCTGAAAAAGCGGATTTAATTTAGCTCTGTGACAAATCGTAAAAGTGACTTAGTGGTTTTTTTATTAGACGTCTAGTTCATGAAACACAAGTAAATAAATTCTTTTCTGTTGTTAACTGCACGGGAATAATGTTTGCATTTATAGTTGCAAGAACACCGTGTTTACGAGTTGTTAAAGTAATTAAGTTTTTGTGATTCTGCATCTGTTTACCATGACAGTATAGGTGCCTGTGGCAGTGGGCCCACTCACAATTATTTATTCTGTGTGCTTAGGTACAAGATAAAAACGCACGTTTAATTGTAATAATTTTTAATGGCGTTTATTAATTTTAGAGGGTTTGCTTAGGCCTTGTAATTTTGTGTTTAGGGCCTGAAGGCAATATATTATGCTACCAACAAGTGGAAAGAGTGATAAAATATGCTGGCAAGAAGGCGTTGTCGAAGGGTGACAACGTTCCAGTTGTTTGTATAGTTTATGAAAGGCCAGTGTTTAGCGAATTAAATGTCGCGGTATTGTCCCGAGTAATTATTTAGTGTTAACGCTAAAGTATGATTCTTTGTCTTTCTATCGTCGAGAAGAAGATAAATGTAGGGGCGGTGTAAAATAAAATGGGTTCAGCATGCGGTGTGACAACAATCGGCCACACGCCGCAGTCCGGATCTTGTCGTAGGCTTATTATAATGTACGATATATACCGTCTACATGATGTATACATGTACTTCACAATGAACTACCCATTATTATGGCGACATTCATCCAAGTCTTCTGCGCAGCTCCCATCCTGAGCTGTCGTCAAATAGATAGATAGCTTCTATACACCAAATAAAGCCCATTCTAGGAATTTCTAAAGAGTTCACCTCTCCGGCCGCACTTTCTCCCCACGTCTCTCCGCCATCCGCTTTTATAACTCTTCCAATTTCATACCATAATAAAATATGTGCCATGTGCGACTATTTCTAAGGCACATCCAAACTTCCGCAAATGGGATTCGTTTTGCATACTCTTCTATCTCTAATAATAACACTTAACTACAAATGGCGCCCAATATTTCCGCCATCCACGCCAATATCACACTTCATCCCTATCAGGTGTCAATCCCGCGCCCCGAGACAAGTCCCAATCATAAATTTGAGCTTATCTCAAAAAGAGCGCCATCTAGTTGTCCAACCTGCGCGAAAACCCCGCTTAATAGCTCAGATAGTTCACTAAAAGCTCGAACTATTATTTTTGCCGAGCTGGAGAGTTCATTCCTCCCGACCCCGAGCTCTTATTAAATTGAGCTTTGTCCGTCAGTTTTTGCAACAAGCTCGATGTAAGTATATTGCTTCAGTTTCACAGCTCTTGCAATTGTATGATTCGATGTAACTGTCTGTACTACAATCATGTGCTCTAGCCGGTTAAAGGAGCGCAACTGTGAAGAGCAGCGAATCCCGTGATACAAATAACCACTTTTAAAAGTTAGAGTTGCAAATTTTAATTACGTCCAAAGATGAGTAAATTATCGACTATGAGTTTAAATTCAGTCTGATGATTTCATCACTTAGGTAAACGAAGTTGATTACTTAAATAAAAACAAACTCATGTTCTTGGAGTCGAATTCGGGGTGGTCTCGATGTCGCTTTGATGATTCGAGTGTTAATCCAGAGTACGAAATGAATGAATGAAAGAAAGTGATTATCGGGTTGCGTAATATTCGAACAAATTGGAATTTAGAGATCGAGAGGTGATTTAATTAAACAATTACTAGCTCTGCCCGAAAAGGTTAACAAAGCTTCAGGGACCAAAATCAATCGTGTCCGGAATTCAGATAAGCTCTGCAGGCGACCCTCCTAGGTGTGGCACTACTCCATGCAAACGTTTAACCAATATTTACGTCCAAATCTCCGTGATGAGGGTATTATCCCTCAAAAACACAAACTTATTCACTGCCTATGGATTTTTTCCCTTTATCCCTTACCCGACGTGATTTATTTGCCAAGTTTGTGATACTGGAAATAGTTCGGTAATGAATCCAAATAAAATTTTATGGATTATCGGACATGAAATAAATGCGAGCGTCTCTGAGCCCTCCATTCGACAGAAAATTGCTCTTATCCGATGCTTCAGTATTATAAATAATGGGGCACTACTCCTAGATCTTCCAGTACCACTTATTTTACTCTTGTTTGTAACCGAGACAACCTTTATAAACACCAATAAAACATTATTTGAGAATAAAGCCACTGTAAGATGGTGTAATAATAATATGATGAGCTTTTGCGTATTTTATGAGATTTTTACAAGACATTTTAGAGTGCTTCGCTTGAGTTAGTACAAAGTATCAATTCATCTACTCGTATTTATGCCTTGAGATAAATTGCAACGACGAAAGTATTCAGTCGGAGGCAAATCCCCGACTTTCGAGCGGCATTTTCAGCTATTAAAAGTGGTGAGTACAATGGCTTCCCGTTTTAAAATTCTAATAAATTGACGGATAAACCGATTTATTTGAACGCGATTGAGAGCAGAAAAGCTGCCTTATCGCCATAAACAACAACTTGCTCCTTTCGCATAGCTGCAGTTTATTTATGAACCATGAGAATTTCCGCAAACCTTATTTTAGTGTTTACAGGCGCGCATCATCAAAATAAACAAATATAGATTAATCTATTGTAAAACCATCGCTCAACGAAAACAAACGATCTAACAGACTAAATTACCATCCCCATGTGTATGCAAAATTACGACACGAAAAATTCAAATTTATTGACATGCATGCAAACAAAACCTCATATGCAAAACTAATTTCAGGCGCATCATTCCTATTCATATTCTTTCAATATCGCAAATCAATAGGGAATTAAATTTCAATATCCAGGACTGATTTTTAAGACAGTTATTAAGCGAAATGACTCTTGGGAACACCATTTGAACTATAGCTAATCAAGTATGCTGGTGAAACATTGCCTAGTGGTAGAGCTGGGGGTGTTATTGGTCCCCAGCTATTCGTAAGCCTATAGTGCTTCTTGTAGGATTATGAAGCAAATAATGTTGATTAAAACAGTGTTGGTTGAAGATCTAATTAGGAAAAAATATATTTGGTAGTTTCACATCCGACCTTTCATCACATAATCCGGGAGGGTAATGGCTTTTCTAATAATTGAGCAACAAACGACGTTCGCCAGCTTTGTCCGGAAACAGTGTCGAGTTCGCAACAGTTGCCGTTATAAACCAATTACACTGATAACGTTTACTTAACAACAATTAAACCTAGGAATAAACAAGACTGCTATTTACAATTCAAAAATGGGTACTTAACCCGGAGATTAAATTAAATGACGCGAAGGAAAGTATGAGGAAAAAGTCGCCCACAATCGGTAATCTGCAAGACTGAGTGAATGGCAGAAATTTTATAAGAAACCCGGATGTGAGCACTGTTTGTGTTATAAATAAAAACAAACCACGAACCACTGGTAGCACTAAGCCACATTACAATTTCCGTTTTCTGAGATTGGCTACACTATGACGATTTTAATTATTTTCACATTTCCGATTCGAGTCATCCGACACCCGACATCACAAAATGAACAATTCAACACAACAGAGAAGTTCGTGTAATTGCGAACATTGTATTCCAACCACAAACATGGCTGTGCAAGGAAAAGGCGGCCACCACCCTCTATACTATTACCTTTAAATCGCACAAACTTTATGTGATTAAACAACAAAAGAATCCCTATTTTGCCAAACCGATGCAGAGAGCAATGTCTAGGTGCGTGCCGATAACAGAAAAGGACGAAAACACGCCAACTTTATTACCTGCAAAATCCACAGGGTGGGTCGCTAGTTAAATGCGTTAATTTAGTTTAATTAGCTTAGTGCATGTCGGGCGCCGCCACCTCGCCCTCCTTGCGTAAATTAAATATCAAATATAATGAAACTAGTTTGTTGAAAAAACGAATTAAAGTAATCCAACTTTGCGTCAATATTTCAGCCCTTGATTGCGGATGGCAGGACGTATTTACGACGCACTAAAAGCCGGCGAGGTAAATTTATTTAAAATGATATCTCTGCTGCAAAGATCTTTTATCTTCAGCGTGAACTGTATCATGACCCTAAATTTATAAAGTTATAAAAATCTGCAAGGCCCATTCGCACCTGTTTGCAGATTGCTCTCTGGTGGGCAATTTTAATTTCAAATAGATATTTAACAAGTTTTAAAAGGCAAATCACCACATAATATTAGACTTAAAACGGGGCATAAAAATGCAGGGGTCGACGGCGAGGAAACCCATAAAAATATGTTTATAGTCACTCGCGTCAAAAATGTTTCGGTCAAACCACTCTTGGAAAAATTCACTTTATATTTAATTATTTTTCGTTCAGTGCAGCATGTTCCTCTGCAACGTTAAATTAGTGTTTTTTGATTTTCTCGCAAGAGAAGATTAATTTCTGTTTCTTTCACGAAACAAAACTGCTACATTGTAGTTATGTCGGTTAATACTTAGCCGTATCGGGGACTTTTATGTTGATATGCATTAAGCCACAACATAAAACTGTTAATAATTAGTCGCAGTAATTGCGGAAGGCGATAGAAAGGTTATTTCAAGTGGAAACGGGGAGGATAGCCGTCACATTCAAAACACATGTGTAGTGGTGCCGTAAAAGTAATAAATGTCACGATTTCTATTGGTTTCAGTCACATTCCTAAATAGGGTTACCATCCATCCGTTTCTCCTCTAGAGCCTCGAAACGGATGCCATTTGTCCTACCCGCCGACACATAAAACAAATAAGCTGCGCCAAACGAGTAATTACAAAAACCGGCAGTTTTTGGTTTTTGGAGACGGTTTGGGGCCACCAGTAAAAATTTGGCGTTAGATAAGACACCATAAACGCAGCTTGTTTGCTTAATTCCGTGTCGGGCGTAAAACAGTCTATAAAACCGTTCTGTGTGTATTACACATTTGTCTCGTTTGGATTTTTGTCGAATTTCCTCAAGTGCGAGGAAACTGTGCATTTTGTGTTGCTTATTTGAGGTGGAGGATTGTAAAGTTTGCGTCGTAAACTTGGCTACAAGTAGCTGGAATAATAAATGCGACATCTCTGAGGGAATTTGACGGGTAGTTTGTCGGTTTTGTAACCGGTTGGTTGCACGTAGGTATTAGTTGAATCAGTGTCGGTTTATCCAGCGAAGTAGCCCAGGCAGCCGCAAATTGGGCTAACCTGAAAACGCCGCCTTTAAACAAAGACGACGCAAATTTTATGATAGCACAGCTCCCTTAACGTTACTGATTTAATCAAACTGAGGCGTTTCGCTGCCGACTCATTAAATCATTAATTATATTTTAAATGAAAGAAAAACGGTTCAGGCCCGAGCCGGTTCACGCAATCTCGATCGGAAACAATTTTTTCAATTGCCAGACAAAATTTTGCTATTGAAGTTTATTTACCCCGATTCTCGTTATGTATTTACCTTACATTTTATGTATTTAATTACTGCACCGCATTTAATTACGTTTAATTTATTTGCATGTTCTTTCACATTTAAATTCGTTATTATGGTTTCAGCAATCACGTTTATGGAACCGCAAAACTGCGAAAATAAGCACTTTTTAAGTGGCTTGCTTTAAAATAAAAATTATTCAAATAAATTGCAGTTAGCAAACATTTACGTTATAATTAAATTAACAATTTAGCAAACTAAATTGCTCAAATACAAAAAGATCTAACGCAAAATAAAGCAAATATGCAACTACAAATCATTCCGAACAGTCGGAAGCAAAACACGTGCATTGTTTTCGTACACCAACATGTTTAACTGCACACTTCACTAAGTTTATGACCGCTGAGATCTTACTAAATGAACTAAATTGTGAAGATTTAGAACAAGATCTGAGAGTTGAAAAGCTTTTTACGATGCGATCTATAAGAACAAAAACGTTAATTAGCAAAGTGTATTGAAATTAATGATCCAACAAACAAAGTTTTAATTGAAAGATTCTTTAAAAATTTGGGCAATTCACCAACTATATCACTATATCCGAAAGTTTGAAAGCTCGCGTATTGTGGCTTTCTGGGGAACAAGAAACGTTTTAAAAAATCCGACTTACTAAACTCAAAATCAATACTTCGTTTTTATGCATAAGACATTTGTACTTTGCATTTTAAACGAGTTTATTTTTCGAACGTTGGTTGATCGGTGCGGTTTTATTTACGATGAGGCATGTCGCAAAGATGGGAGACGTACGACGTCGTTATCTTTTTAAATTGTGTAATAATATTCTTGAGGGAAGAGATTTTGCTGACACTTCCTCTCGTCGAAAATTCATTCCAATAAAGAAAAAACTTAGCTTTTGATTTAGTCATCGAGGAATAGTCCTTTTTAAACGTGGTGGCAGTAAAACTAATTCCGTATGTTATTCGACGTCACGTATTTTAGTTTTTCGCTTGCAATTTGCATGAGGAGCGGTGGTATAAAGCGATAACAATATTGGTGAGCATCCCGTCATAAAATTGTTTATTTGTGGGAAATCCCTTACAATACACTATTTCAATAAAGTTCGTATTTCAAGTCGCCTTGTCGAAATAAGGAAAAGCCAAGGAAACATTAAATTTAGATTTTCCCAAAGGCGTGACGAAAGATCCTAGCCTTGAAAATCAAAATTCTCAGACGTTGGAGCACTTTAAGTGCACCACTGAAACAGATTATTTTACTGATACGCTCCTACATAAATTATGTTCAGTGGAAACCGCGCTGACAGAACACCTTCGTATTTTAAGTAAACAAAAATGTGGGGTCTGACTCTAATAAACAAAGCAAATAGCGCGACGAAACCGAAATTTATTCGGTCATTAATGAGGCAGAAAATTCGTCTTTCTGTCTATAATAACGCCATTAAAGCACTCATTTGGGGCGTCAATGACCGGTGAATGTCACGTTAAATGCCAGATTTGCGCAAACCGGAAGAAAAAATCAGCAATTTCTTGTTGTAAAGAGTGCATGCCATAACTAGGCGTGTTAAGTGAGGGCCGACAGGTCTCATTGCATTAAGACGCGCCCGGAATTCGCGTGCAAGACTCCTATTCTGTCTATGGTCTTAACTTTCCCGCCCCGTTGATTCGCGCTCGTTATTACGAAGCCGCTCAGACTTTTTGCTTCCTGTAATAACAGGAAATGAATCCAGTATCATTACATTTTCTTATATTACCCACATTCATCCCGGATCAAAATTCCGAAATAATGTCTTAATAAGAACCAAATTAATGATCCTGAAGCCTCAAAAGGAAATTAGTTTACAGCAAATAAATTCCGTATCAACTCCTCGTAAGCGACACAAATGAAAAAAAACCTATTGAAATTCACCACCAGACCAGTACTTCCAATTAACCCAAAAACAAATAAAAATACGTGCACATCCTGCACGACCTAAATGTCCATTTTAAGACCAGCTTCTAAAGACCAGCGACTTGAATTTTAATCGAAAGCCTTCACTTCCTAATTCTTCGCCAACCCGACTTTGTCATTGTGCAAATAAACCGTCAAACCGCAACTTACCCGAACCTCCTCATTACTATCTCCCTTAAGAAAAATTATTAATTCGCCAACTTTCACAACTTTTTCCTCAAATCAATCACCGACGCACCACTTAATATTGATTTTCGTAATCCTCGCATCTCATTGAAGGACTCAACTGAAATCCTCTAATAATTTGTTGGGCAGTGTAGTCCCGAATAAGAGATCAGTTCGAACTAAATATGACCACTCGTCCTGCTCGAATTTCTGCTCATTTTCCACAGAACTTGAAATCGTTACAAAACCGTTTTACTACTTTCCCGACCACACAACTTGAATAAAACGAGGAATTCGTGCAAAAATTTTAATGAATCCTCATTCAAGATTATATTCTGCAACAAGTACCCACAGTCAACTTAATAAGAAGCAATGCTACGGTTATTCTCCCAGTTTCCGCGATTTAAAGCTGAATCAAGACTGTCCTCGCAATTTCGTTGCATTGGCAAAAAGCACGCTCTAGGTGCAGTTTTGTGTAATTGGTAGGCATGGGACGAAATGAAGGCCATTCGAAATGAAGACAAACGAGAATTCAGTTCATCATTACCCTAAGCAATAAAAAGACCGTAAATTGTGTCTCTGCAGGCGACTGGCTTTAATCACCGACGCAGGAACCTTAAAACACGGGAAAGAAGGAATCTCAGGATCAGTTATTCAAACATTTATTGAACTCTGCATGCTACATGCAGCTCGTTGCGAATCGAAACAATGCAATTTACTGCGTGCCAGTGACAGACGTGACTTTAACCACCGTGACATGTTTCAGTTTGCATTCGAAATCCTTGCTTACACCAAATTCACACTCGCTCACTCGTTATTCTGAGCTCCACTGTTTCATACTCGGCCAAATGAGACAACTTTAAAAGTTCTTTTTCTGTCATCGCGCATTCCATTTCCTTTCTGAAGGTGACGCCTTTTTCTTGTTCGCTCTTCCCAAAAATGTTCTTTTATGTCGCAAATTATCTCCAACTATAATTATTCCAATAACAACAAGACCTCCATTCCGACTTGATTTGAAAAACCCGAGGGGCCCACAGCATTACGTAGCTGCAGTAAAATGTACTAAAGAGGCATTAAAAATGCATTTGGCCGGTATTTTGTTGTGATAAAACATGCAAGCAGTGGAGGCAAACGCGCTCAAAAATTGGTCACCTTGGGATCCGGCAAAGCAGGTGATCGCTTTAAATGGCTATAAAAGTTGGAGCAGAACGCTGGGAAATTTACAAAGCGCAGCCAAATGAATAAATAATTTGTTGACGATAGATTTGGAACAGGAAGTTAATTCTTAGCATTATTATGGAACGTGGTCCGGATCGATAATTGTGGTTCACGTGAGTGATCTGGAACTTGTCCAAAACTGAAGGGATAAAGTTAATATTTCTCTTTATTTCTTTGGGCTTTGACGGGAATATGGCTCCTTAACCAAAATAAAAAATAAAACATTGTAAATTTACAACAGTCGAGAAGCAAACAAGCATTCCAGAAGCAAGATAAACGATTGTTGAGGCGCAATTTAAGTGAAAGAATTCAAAACAAGCTTGACGAGCCATTATGTTCAGTTGTAACAATTTTTATGACATAATTAGCTGAAAAAACTGCCTTCGCGGAAAATTAAATAACAGGGAAAAACGGTCTTTGTCACACTAGACGCATTTTTCTTGGTTAACCTTTCCTATTTTGAAAGGTCATGCCGCTGAAAATTCATCATGTGAGGACGTAAAAACATAAACAATGTACTTTTATTAGGTACTTTCTCGTAATTGATGCCATGCCGTAAATACAAATATAAAAATGTCGTGTAACATTAGTTAAATAGTAAATCTCCACCACTACCCCGTGCTTTAACCGAAAATAGACGCCCTGGCGTACGAAACTAAATTAGTCTGCTATAATTCGTCTAATAGATACAATCTGTTATAACAGCCGTTGCATTTTTAAATGTCTGAAATTAACCGGCTATCAGACCATCTTACATGCAGATAGGCCTCGCTTCTTGTTCTCCTCTCTCCGCTAATTTATCATCTGTCAGCTTTTTAAGTCACGCTTTCACCCGCCACCCTTACTATATTTAAAATATGCCTTCATCTCGCTTGACGAACACCGTTTTTGACCAAATTCCATTGTCTCACACGGCAAGGCATTCGCAGTTTCAAAAGCTTCGCTCTCGCGCTTTACCCAATCGTATCTCATTCACCACCATTGCAATTTAATCACACACAAATCCTTACCACGCACAACACGCCAAATACGCCAAGTTTAAATTGGAAATTTAATTCGGCAAAAAATTCGGCCACGCTATTAAAGATCATATTATTTTATAACTATCGAACGTTCGGCTCGAAATTCGAACCGACTTTGAGCAAAGTTTAATTGTGCAGTAGTTGCACACAACCAATGCGCCTTTTAATTAATGCAAATCGATGGAGTACCAAAACAAATTAAGAACAAAGCTCTACAAACGCTTTGTGTTATTCAAACACAGACGGCCACTCTTTGTTGGCAGTCGGTAGTTAAAAATAGGGCACCTGCCAAGTAATAGTCGTTTCGGAGATCTGTACCGGAAGGTGATTTGACGAAAAACCGATTTAAGATTAAACCGCTTTAACAAGTTAAATTAGTGAAATGGGCCACATCGAACTTGGATGATAAATGCACAAACAAATAACTTTACGATCCGAATCACTAGCAACACGATCTATAAAAACAGCTGGGCGCCAAATATTCGACCAAACTATTATAAATTGGTTGTAAAAGTCAATTTGTCATCTCAGAGGCCCACAGGCGCCTACAATTATTACAGTTCACCAAGATGAAACGATCAAAGCTAGACCTTGGGAATCAAATTTTAATTTTGATTTTAAAATAAGTCCATATCTAAAACCACGTGCTTGATATAATATTGAATCTCCCTCTGACGCGTTCATTCATATGTTCGGGCGTGTGTATGTCGTTTGCTTAATTAACCATGATTGTGTGTCATCTGTTGACTGTTCTCCTAATTATTAAATCGTTTATGACGGGCCGTGTTTTTAAATTCCGGTTAAAACTATTTCATCATTGAATTAACGCGACATTGTTAATCGTTTTATTTCATGTGGACTTTACATGTTTTTCCGGTTGGTAAAGCCCATTGTCGAGGGGAGATTTAATAAATTCGGCGATTCATTTACATAGCGAAATTGTTTGGTGACTGCTGCCTAACTCTTCGGGTTCCGTTAAGTCGAATGAGTTCTACATGCCACGATTTATAGAATTGCCCTCAAATTTAATCTCACAGGCGCTTGACCAAATATCATCTTAAGCATTTCCGAGCTTCCAACTTCCCAAATACCGGACAACTATTTTTTTGCTTATCTAGATATTACTCGCAGATTGGAAATCCAATTCCAACTGTTTCCCAAGAAATGTTATAAAACATTCCCAAACGGTTTTTAAAAAATAAAATTTTAAAAGGACTTTTTAGGGATGGAAGGCATACTCGTATCAATTAAAATAAGTAGTCTAATATGTGTTACTTTTTAACTCCGATTATTATGCCTAGTTTTCTTGGTCATTTTCCTAAAAATGACTATGCTTTATTGCTGTTGTTAACGTCACGTTTGATGTTTTCTCTGATATGAAAATAGACCAAACATCAATAAATCACAACAGAAAGATTTTGCTCTTAGCTGAAACCAAACCGCACATTTATGTATATTAATTTTTGGGAAGTAATTAGAATTTTTGTTGAGGCAACGCCAACGACGTTTGGAGCGTGTGGAATGGCCTTTTTACGTTAAACTCTGCCTATCTCTGATATCATTTGCAAATTTTAACAACGTATTTAACGTTACGATAAAATAGCGAGACTTTTATTTACTTTCCATTAAATCTGTGATGGGGTAAAAGTTTCAAATGGCTTGGCATATATCAGAGGCAATTATCTACCTAACAAAGAAACTTTTTCTGTTGTCATTTTTAAATCTGGGCAATGTGCCAGGAGAAAACTCGATACCAGATATTCATAAAAAATAGCCCGCCCTAATGGCTATCAACATACAGGTTGATTCCAGAAAAACTTCAATATAAGCAAGCTGGCCAAAATTTATCTACTGAATACTCATATCTGCCAACATGATTATAATATAATAAGGGACCAAACTACAAGTGTTCTATCCTCATAAACATGCGGTTTTGGCAACCTTACATTTAGATGCATCTTACATGAGATGCAGCTTGTTTATGAACATCATATTCTGGAACACAAACTGGAACTCCTTTGTTTATAGTCACAGCAGACCGGAAACTATTAAGAGCAAAAAACCGGGTCGACTAAAAATTTACACAGATTTAATAACGGCAACTTTGTTCCGCAATCAAGTAATTTATAAAACTTACCAAAGCTACTTAAGCAAATTAAAACGCGGAAGTCTGTGTACAGGTTGCAGCCGAAACGTTTCTTCACCGAACGGAAAAATACCTATGACCAAAAGGACTGCCAGTATTTGCTAATATTTGTTTGATTGAAAAAAGTTGGGGATCATCTGCATTTACTCTATACGAAAAATAGTTATTTTTCCGATAATTTTATTTAAAGCAACAGGGGACGACAGAGTTAAACCAAGTGTGCGACAAAGACAAGTAGTAATGAAATTTATTTTTCTATTTTTAGCGATATTTGTAATGGAATTGAGTCTTTTACATAATTAGAATTGGAAAAAAAATTATTTGATATTTATTTATTAAAATTTTAAACAAATAAATAAACCTCCCCTCACTTTTTTCAATTTAACTCTAATTTTTCATCAGATTCTATCAAAACATACCGAGCGTATAAGTCAATTAAAGTTTCAAGTTATATTTTGCCTTTACGCTCATCTCTTTTTCTCTCAAAACAAAAAGTACGTTTCCAAATTGGGGCCTTTACGTACTTTTACATTTTTGCCGCATTATTTTCTTATTTCTCTCAATTTTATGCTCCGGTTTACGTTTCTTCGTCTATGTGTTCTCTCAATCTCTTATTTTAGTTTACGTGTTGTTTCCTTACCTTTTCTATACTTTTTTTCATAGAAAAATTCTTACACCTGATCCGGGGTTCGAACCCCCGACCTCCACCGTCGTAAGTGGCGCTTATACCACTGGGCCACG
Source organism: Tribolium castaneum (assembly GCF_031307605.1). Classification (NCBI taxonomy): domain Eukaryota; kingdom Metazoa; phylum Arthropoda; class Insecta; order Coleoptera; family Tenebrionidae; genus Tribolium; species Tribolium castaneum. The sequence goes on along the minus strand of NC_087403.1, from coordinate 5,480,076 downwards.
AGGCCCCAGGTGCTGACCGTCTTTTGCAGATATTTTAACACAAACTTTTTAAATAAATCAACATTACTAACTAAATAATTGCAATAATTCACATAAAACGCAAATACTTTCAGTTCAAAAGTCGGAGATTTAACTCGAGAAAGCAATTTTTTCCACTTTTTTCAATTTAACTCTAATTTTTCATCAGATTCTATCAAAACATACCGAGCGTATAAGTCAACTAAAGTTTCAAGTTATATTTTGCCTTTACGCTCATCTCTTTTTCTCTCAAAACAAAAAGTACGTTTCCAAATTGGGGCCTTTACGTACTTTTACATTTTTGCCGCATTATTTTCTTATTTCTCTCAATTTTATGCTCCGGTTTACGTTTCTTCGTCTATGTGTTCTCTCAATCTCTTATTATAGTTTACGTGTTGTTTCCTTACCTTTTCTATACTTTTTTTCATAGAAAAATTCTTACACCTGATCCGGGGTTCGAACCCCCGACCTCCACCGTCGTAAGTGGCGCTTATACCACTGGGCCACGAGGCCCCAGGTGCTGACCGTCTTTTGCAGATATTTTAACACAAACTTTTTAAATAAATCAACATTACTAACTAAATAATTGCAATAATTCACATAAAACGCAAATACTTTCAGTTCAAAAGTCGGAGATTTAACTCGAGAAAGCAATTTTTTCCACTTTTTTCAATTTAACTCTAATTTTTCATCAGATTCTATCAAAACATACCGAGCGTATAAGTCAACTAGAGTTTCAAGTTATATTTTGCCTTTACGCTCATCTCTTTTTCTCTCAAAACAAAAAGTACGTTTCCAAATTGGGGCCTTTACGTACTTTTACATTTTTGCCGCATTATTTTCTTATTTCTCTCAATTTTATGCTCCGGTTTACGTTTATTCGTCTATGTGTTCTCTCAATCTCTTATTTTAGTTTACGTGTTGTTTCCTTACCTTTTCAATACTTTTTTTCATAGAAAAATTCTTACACCTGATCCGGGGTTCGAACCCCCGACCTCCACCGTCGTAAGTGGCGCTTATACCACTGGGCCACGAGGCCCCAGGTGCTGACCGTCTTTTGCAGATATTTTAACACAAACTTTTTAAATAAATCAACATTACTAACTAAATAATTGCAATAATTCACATAAAACGCAAATACTTTCAGTTCAAAAGTCGGAGATTTAACTCGAGAAAGCAATTTTTTCCACTTTTTTCAATTTAACTCTAATTTTTCATCAGATTCTATCAAAACATACCGAGCGTATAAGTCAACTAAAGTTTCAAGTTATATTTTGCCTTTACGCTCATCTCTTTTTCTCTCAAAACAAAAAGTACGTTTCCAAATTGGGGCCTTTACGTACTTTTACATTTTTGCCGCATTATTTTCTTATTTCTCTCAATTTTATGCTCCGGTTTACGTTTCTTCGTCTATGTGTTCTCTCAATCTCTTATTATAGTTTACGTGTTGTTTCCTTACCTTTTCTATACTTTTTTTCATAGAAAAATTCTTACACCTGATCCGGGGTTCGAACCCCCGACCTCCACCGTCGTAAGTGGCGCTTATACCACTGGGCCACGAGGCCCCAGGTGCTGACCGTCTTTTGCAGATATTTTAACACAAACTTTTTAAATAAATCAACATTACTAACTAAATAATTGCAATAATTCACATAAAACGCAAATACTTTCAGTTCAAAAGTCGGAGATTTAACTCGAGAAAGCAATTTTTTCCACTTTTTTCAATTTAACTCTAATTTTTCATCAGATTCTATCAAAACATACCGAGCGTATAAGTCAACTAGAGTTTCAAGTTATATTTTGCCTTTACGCTCATCTCTTTTTCTCTCAAAACAAAAAGTACGTTTCCAAATTGGGGCCTTTACGTACTTTTACATTTTTGCCGCATTATTTTCTTATTTCTCTCAATTTTATGCTCCGGTTTACGTTTATTCGTCTATGTGTTCTCTCAATCTCTTATTTTAGTTTACGTGTTGTTTCCTTACCTTTTCAATACTTTTTTTCATAGAAAAATTCTTACACCTGATCCGGGGTTCGAACCCCCGACCTCCACCGTCGTAAGTGGCGCTTATACCACTGGGCCACGAGGCCCCAGGTGCTGACCGTCTTTTGCAGATATTTTAACACAAACTTTTTAAATAAATCAACATTACTAACTAAATAATTGCAATAATTCACATAAAACGCAAATACTTTCAGTTCAAAAGTCGGAGATTTAACTCGAGAAAGCAATTTTTTCCACTTTTTTCAATTTAACTCTAATTTTTCATCAGATTCTATCAAAACATACCGAGCGTATAAAGTCAACTAAAGTTTCAAGTTATATTTTGCCTTTACGCTCATCTCTTTTTCTCTCAAAACAAAAAGTACGTTTCCAAATTGGGGCCTTTACGTACTTTTACATTTTCGCCGCATTATTTTCTTATTTCTCTCAATTTTATGCTCCGGTTTACGTTTCTTCGTCTATGTGTTCTCTCAATCTCTTATTTTAGTTTACGTGTTGTTTCCTTACCTTTTCTATACTTTTTTTCATAGAAAAATTCTTACACCTGATCCGGGGTTCGAACCCCCGACCTCCACCGTCGTAAGTGGCGCTTATACCACTGGGCCACGAGGCCCCAGGTGCTGACCGTCTTTTGCAGATATTTTAACACAAACTTTTTAAATAAATCAACATTACTAACTAAATAATTGCAATAATTCACATAAAACGCAAATACTTTCAGTTCAAAAGTCGGAGATTTAACTCGAGAAAGCAATTTTTTCCACTTTTTTCAATTTAACTCTAATTTTTCATCAGATTCTATCAAAACATACCGAGCGTATAAGTCAACTAAAGTTTCAAGTTATATTTTGCCATTACGCTCATCTCTTTTTCTCTCAAAACAAAAAGTACGTTTAAAAATTGGGGCCTTTACGTACTATTACATTTTTGCTGCATTATTTTCTTATTTCTCTCAATTTTATGCTCCGCTTTACGTTTATCCGTCTATGTGTTCTCTCAATCTCTTATTTTAGTTTACATGTTGTTTCCTTACCTTTTCTATACTTTTTTTCATAGAAAAATTCTTACACCTGATCCGGGGTTCGAACCCCCGACCTCCACCGTCGTAAGTGGCGCTTATACCACTGGGCCACGAGGCTCCAGGTACTGACCGTGTTTTGCAGATATTTTAACACAAACTTTTTAAACAAATCAACATTACAAACTACACAGGGTGGTCCACGAGTAATAATGAGCCTCATTTTTTTTTTTATTCCAAAAACTATATTTATTTATAAGTTATATTCCCGGTCCCTGTGCATGGGAATTTTATTCCAACACTGGTTGGAAGATCCGTCCATTTGGGGTAATAATGCTGAGAGCCGCAGGGAGGATCGTTCGTTTTTTATTAAATAGTCGAGTGTGTTAATTCCCGCGCTTATTTAAACAAATCAGAGTTAATTCGAGCGAACAATGTAGATGTTTAAGTAGAACAAAAACGTTTCTAAATTTGCATGCAACCAAAAACGATGTGCAAAGGAAGACGAATGAATAATAGATGACCGTTGAGGGCAAGCCAACGGGGATGGGAAATCGGGCGGGCTTCCAACGGATGCAGCACCGGATTTTGATGAAAAACCCGAATGGGCATCGCGGAGTGCGTGCTAACACCGCATAACCGGCGCAAGATAGCCCCACACTAATACAAATCCTCGATCTATTCACCGTAGGTGAACGAAATAATCACACAATACGGTGATAGATGAAATCAATAAACAAAAAGATTGAAGGCTCGGAATCCGCCGACACACGCAAAGAACAAAGCCGACAATTTCCCCCAAGATCCCGCAGCTAAAGGGCCATCAGCTGCAGTCTTCGCGTTTTAAATTTGAATCAGGTTCTCAAGGACGGGCCCACCGTGCCGTGACTAACTCAAACACTAAAATCCTCCCTCTATGCTCTTGAACAAAAAATATACAAATGCAGGATGGAAACCACAAAAGAACGGCATTACACACTTACTTGACGGTGTAATTTTACGAACAATTCGCACCACTATTGCTCTTTTCGGACTTCTTCCGACGAGTTTCCACGAGCTTCAATTTCATATCCTTGGAAAACTAAATGAAACACGATATTCTAATTATCGAGACGTAATTTTTTAAGGTCTCATTATAACTGGAATCATTTTACCTACGTCTGTTTAAAAGTTAAAAGGCATTTTCTCACCGCTAAACAACAAACCAGTATTTTTGTACAAATACAATGAATTAATGGATTTGTCAAAAACAGCACACAAAAAATATTCAAAAGGCGAGTTTAAAAATACGTTTTTCGAGCAAACTGGGCTTCCGATCTACACATGATAACTCCGGACGTGTATATTCCAGACAACTGTGAATTTTAACTTGCGCAATTATTCGAATTCTGACTGGATAATTAATTTACGTAGTGGTCGGGATACCTCCGGACAAGTCAGGCATTAAAAGAATTAGGCCAAAGACGAACAAGAATTCCGTTCTGGCTCGATTATAATTAGAGTTCGTATTTTCCACGTTCCATTCTCTGTGTGATGTCTATTGTGCCTTTTCACAAATATATAAAGTAATTGAACTTTACATTAAGATATCGTCTCTCTCCCACTGACTGACGTTTGTCCCTAAGGATAATGCTAGATGCAATACAATGTGCTAGTTTTCAAACTGATAAGAGCTTATTGAACTAAAGTTAGAAAGCAGGAACTTGATGCGTCAGTGGTCATTATACTCTAACAGATCTGTTCGTGTTTATGTAGAACACAAGCTAGCAACTGTTGTCGTAATTGATTTATTTAAATCTTGGTTAAACAAAATTGAATGGAATTTAATTTGGACCCGTAATATGAGAAAGTGGTACCTTTGATCACGAAAACTCCATTTAATTTAATATGGGGATTGAATTTTTGATTAGAGAGGTAATACAATATCGGTTATTGAATTTTGATATGTAATTTGGCAACAGAAAAATATGGCTTGGCAGACGCAGAGTCTCTTTCAAGATCCTAATTTCATAGTTCCATTTAATAAACGTCGAATAAAGTTTGAATAAATAACGGGAGCAGTTGACTCCCCATATAATCGGAACCGAATTTATTTCGTTTAAAACCCCGATCGCGTTAAGGGCGCAAATAGTTTGAATAATTCACTAAAAATTATAATGGGGGTTGCAGTAGATCAATACAATCCACACATAATATCTAACAGCCGCATCGATTAATAATCCAATAATCAAGGATTTAATCCGCCCCTAAAACCTACAAAGCAACACATTATGTCGACGAAAACAATTTATAACAATACATCACTAATTATATCCAGCGGTTAATTAATGATAACTTAGCAATTAACTTGGCTATTCGCAAATACAGTCACTACCTCTGATATGCGAAATAACAGACGTGTGATTAATGACCGGAAAGGACTGCATTCGGGACTTTTATTTCTCTGACTCTCAAATTAATTGTAGCTCAAGAAAAGGTGACGAGTTGCATTTCCCTCATCCCAAAATGATATCCAAACCCTTCTAGTCTTTAAAATGTTTAAAAAGTGATTATTTCGGTGGTTAAACTGAGATCGAAAAAGTGATTGTTCATGACGTTCTATAATTACACGGGATGATTTAATCCCGTACCTGATTGTAATACGCGCTTCAATGACAGTCCAATTAATTAATTCCTTCTTAATCCCGACCATACATTGAATTCCCACATTTCTCGACGTCTGGCTAAGCTGGATAAATATCGATTTCCTGTCTTGCATTTTATTTGTCTGGACGAATTATTAAAATTGAATTTAGATCGTACGTTGTTTTCTGCCGAATCTGTGTAATAATATTTACTCTGTGTTGTGCTCAGAGGATTAAGTCGCAGATGGTAAGCGTTTTCTGGTGCTTTCAGTCGGTAATATCACGCAAGTGGAATGTGCAGAAGGTTTAATCCGTTCCATCTAACAAGTCAAAGAATTTTCCAAATCCATAATCTCCTAAGGGAATACACAATCACACATCCAGCTCTGCCCCGTCTTAAATATTGTATTATTGCATCGTACGTAGACAAAATGTTGGGTAAATATTTAAATTGTACATTAGAACGTTAAAAGTGTCTCGGAAGGGTAGATTATGTCGGGAGCGCGTCGTTAAATATTTGATGAAAATTTGAAATAAGAAGCAATCTAACAGCTCGATGCTGAAATGAATGAGTAGGGGAGGGTGGGCTTATGTAGTGGGCCTAGTCGATAGACTTTGGGCCGGCTTATCCTCGCGATTCCCAGCTCAACTAACGAATGTCAGAACGCACTTCTGTCTCCAATTCGTAATCCCGGTGACGGATGTGGAAGTTTCGCACACCGCACCCTTCTCTATTTATTTAAATTCCAAATATTCAGCCCTTTGCGGTCTTATGTCCCGTATTACATGAAGCGAAATGCCAAAGCCACAGCTCCGCCGTAAATATTTTATCACTCATTCAATGCCTACTTAATACTCCTAAAATTAGCAACTCAAAATCCCCCAAATTCGCTTTGTTTTTTTCACCCGGAAACAAATCCGCTCGTTCTATTTATCAATACTTTAATCTCCGAACAAATTCAACTTCAACAACTCCCAATTACACCAACTGCAACCTAACCACCTCGTTTGCATCCAACTCGCTACACTCGGGGAAAAAGCAAAACCATTCGTTTGTGTCGGACTCACGATGATAAAACCGATTTATTTACTTGCGAACGAAAATAACTTAAACTTTAATAGTCACGATGTTTTAACTGCATCGAAACAAAACCAAAAGGTAGAGCTACAAGATTTATTAAATATGTATAACAGACAACTTCACCGAGCTTCAACAAGAAGTCGAGTGGAAAAGTAAAACAAAGCCTTCGAATAAACTATATACTTTTTTGCACTCACAGGTAAATTGTTCAAAGTTCCTCAAACTAAAACCGTTAACGTACCAACTTTTTGCAACAACAGTTTAGTAAGTTTTCTACGAGGCAATATTAAAATTAAGTGCTTAAAAATTTGTATTTGCCAGTGGCGTAGACCAGGACCAGATTTGAAATGATAATATTGGCTACGCGTGTGTGTAAAGTTGGGTTTTATCTGAATTCTTGCAAGTTTGTTGTTCTGAGTGGTGTGGGCAATATTCAAAATAGATGCAGGCGAAGTTTAATGCGTGGTAGGCCGCTGTCAAAGCCGCAAGATCGTTAAACACTTTGTTGCTAGCTTTAGTCTGATTAGTGATTATAAGCAAGTTTAGTTAAGTATAATCGCTTTCCTAAAAGGTGCACAATTGTATAACGAAACCCTGAAGCAGTCATCAAGCCAATAACTCCGACGAATGGCAGATTGTAGTGTTGTTGATAACGTTATTAAAGTTGTTGTTCCCCCAGCGATCCGAATTAGCATTTCTTGTTTCAATATGCATTTTGATTGCGCATAAATGGAAATTTCTTTTCAATAAGTGCCGACACGTCCAACAGCTCCCATTATTTTACTCCCTTGTTCCATTATCCTTATCCGCGTCAATTCGCTCCTCCGCCAAAAATATTTCAGGTGATATCTATTTGTATTACAATATAATCTGGAGCAATGACTCTCATCCAACTTGCAATTTCAACACCAATTGAGCCATTTGTTCCGTATCTTGTTCAACGGCGCGGCGCAGCGGCAAAATCCACTGGCCAAAGGAAAAATGTAGCTAGTTCCACTCCTGACTGATCGACTTTCTGTTTTATTTACTGCGACCAAAAATTTCAAATTAATTTTTTCATTACACGAGCCGGCCATTTTCCGCCATTGTTCGAGTTCTGGCCAGCTTTGTGTTTCCTAGAAGTGTTTCATTCTGGTGTTAATTGTTTGTCTGAGGGTATTAATACGAACGGCGCTGTATAATAAATTGGACCGGGATTGAGTGGAACTGAAACGACGGGCAAATCCACGGAATATAGCATTTCTAGACGGTTGATTATTTCAAGTCGACGTAACGAGCCGGTAATTTCAGTTTTACACACACATAAATTCCACTTCAAATCTTCGGAAAAAATGTCACAGCGCATTTGCATTGTTTGGGGTCAAATAACGTGAAGAATTTTTCGTTATTGCAGTTTTAGACAGAAACAAATAGGTTTCAAATTTGGCTTGAAACCAAAATTGTGGTTGATTTTCGTGATTTTCGGAAATGCAACAGTTTCGGGGCCATGGGCCCGAAGTGATTGTTGGTGGCAAATTGTAAGTAATGTCTGTGTTTTGACACATATGAACGATGAGTAGGCCTAATGGTGGTTCTCTTATTTATTGTTAGGTAGTCTGTAATCGCGCCGTGACAGTCCCAGTTTTTCCAGGCGATTCTTCGCACCGTTACGACAAAAATAATCTAAATTGTTTGCGAGTTGCACCGTTGACAAATGAATTTAGTCGACAGCGGAGGCCGGGCATGATTAATGCGTGTGGCTCGTTTTCTATAAAATGAAGAGTAATTTAATTGGAAGCTGCCACCTTGGAACGCGCCAGTATGTTAGATGGAGAGGAACGCTGACGACCGCCCCAATCTACATAGGCAGCGGGAAGCTCTGCACGTGTCTCTATTAGCCTTCTCGTAGTGCGCGATTGATTATTCAGATTTCTGCTTACCAAATTACTACCCGAATTTATAACACTGTCATCTCGCACAAAAGACTCGTTTTGCCTACACGACGACGAGCTCACTTAAAACGCCATTCCGTGACTTATAATTATTCCGCCATATATTGTCACAAGCAGGTAACCACTCAGCGAAGACGCAGACAAGCGTCTCAACCCTTATCAATCACGGGATATTACGTTTCTCTCACAACAAACTGATATTGTTTTAAAAAATCTCTTTTTAAGTACATTTAGCTTATTATGTCACAAAAGCTTTTGTTCTGCAGTAATCTCGTTTTCTTCTTTAAGCGTGTCCCATTGGTTTGTTCTATGCTCTCTGAAATCTGCTCTTCCAGTTAGACTAAGTTGCGCCTTTGCATTTTAATTAATTTCAAATTAATTGCAAAAACATTTACCCGATCGTCATCCACTCCAGTAATTCCAAAAGACTTGGGTAAATTTATTCAGAAGTAGAATGAAAGCAACAAACGTAAACACGAGATGTGTTAACATTCCTCGAGACTCAAAATTTAATCAGTTAATTTCACCAAAAAACTGCCTGCCAATGGATTAAAAAAAGTTCATTCAAAGTGCCCTCAGTCAATACCTCCAGAGATTCACTCACGTCGTCTCTGGGGTCTGCGAGTTCTCTACGTTAATTTGAATTTTATTGGGTTTGGAATTTTGTTTGTATTTAATCTTACAAATTTATTTCGTACAAAGCGGAAAAGTTATTATAAATGATTCAATCAGGCATATATCGTCCGAAACACGACCCTCAAACGTTTTTAAAATACAACTTTATCCTTCCTATCCGATGGCACAGAAAGATAGTCTCCGTTACTTTACAGCTTTACGGCATGGCCCTAAATTCGTCTTTTGGACCCATTTATTGTAACACTGATAGAAGTCATAAAAGTAAAAACGTGCGAAGATCGTAGTTTAAAAAACAAAACGTCTTCCTATCTATCTGCCAATATAATAAATGTCAGCACTCATAAAATTACGGCCTGAAATCTCGTTTAGGCACAAATAAGATACATTATTAACAGGAGGAAAAATTGTTTTCAATTAAAAGAAACCAGCGTAATGGTTGCCATTAATCATAGGGCTGACTGCAAGCTTGTAAACGATTATTTATTACTCGCAGAGGCAGAAAAATTAATTGTTGGAGCTGATAATTATGAAATAATTTTCTTATTTCACTAACCTACAATAAACAGTTAATTGGTAAGAAGCGCCCGCCCACACACCGAAAACTCGTCGGTTTGGATTAATATTTATTTAGCATCTGGACGCCTGCGTAGTGAAAGCAATTTAAATTCGGATCGTGGAAAATTGATGGATGAAGCAAACGATTATTTGATTAATCGATTAATCGAACACCATGAATGAACTGAAAGCGATTTCTTTTTATATTTATTAGAGTCATTACTCAAATTTTATGATTTGTGCCGTTGGAAGTCTTCCAGCACACCTGCTATCACCTTGTTTTACTTTTTCCGAATCTCCTTAAATACGGTATCGACAAGGGGAAGAATTGATCGAGTCAATATTTACGGTTATCCAAACTGATTTTGTTAGAGATTGGGCTGGTTTCAGACGTCGCAAAAACGTTTTGACTAATGTCGCAATTAGACTCCTTTCAGCTTGGTTTTATGATCGGTTCACAATGGAGTGAAAGTTGGCTTGCACATAACTCATGTGAGATTTGGGTAAAACGCCGCGGTCCCCTTTTTAAGGGTTAAAGAGGCTAAACGTATTCAATATGCACGTAATAAAGTGTTGACGTTTACAGGCCATAAAAATAAATAAAAGACGTAATTCATTTGACACAAATACAGCCAAGTTGCGAGTTAATTTTAGGGCGCACATCAAACTCCTTATAATATTTGATGCGATGGGGCTGGTGATGCGTAAACAAGTTAACTATTGATTGCCAATCGAGTTCGGGTTAAATAATTCACTCGGAAACGTCAACGTGATTTCGTTGAGCGATTAGAAGGGCATAAAGGCCCTCCAGCGCGTCCCATAGAGGAACAGACGCGACGTTTTATGGAAATATCAGTCGAACGGCGCTGTAAATTGCGCTCATTATCCCCATAAACAAGAGCCTAAACGTCATTAACGGTGCTTGAGATTCCCCGACATTCCAAGTGCACCAATTACACACATGTAAAGCGCTTCGTAATGTTTTCAGAAGACCGGTGCCTAATTGCGATAAATGCGGTTAAATAGCGAAAGCACGGATTGAGATTGACAAAGCAGACCTTTCCGCAACTCGGGCAGGAAGACAAAGTTCGCAGTGTTAGCCTGTTGTATATGAACACCGCAGATATTCACGGGGTATTTGTTAACTGTCACCGGCAAAACCGGCCGGATAAAAATGGGACCACGTTCTTGCACTACCCTTTAAAAATCATGACCCAAAAGGACATACGCTTCCCACATTTAAATCGGCTTCTCAGTTATTTGAATGTCTATCCGAAAAAAATCTACCGATGCTTCCTCACTGTGCCATGAAGGAAGAAGCAGTGCGATAACAATAATTAAGTCGAGATTAATTACCGATTGTATCAAGTGACTAGATCGCGTACTCTACACTTGCTGCTGCAAGCATGAACAAGATAATATTAAGTAGTTAATTAAAATCACTGCAATAAAATAAACACCTGTAGACTTTTAAGAAATTATGAAATGCCTCGTCGTCAAATAATAAACAAGTCATTTATATTTAGAATGAATAAAGGCTAGATAATGATCTAAAAAGGAAATAGAGCAGTAATTACCAGAAATACAACTCAAAAATTTAAACTTTAAAATAAATCCAAGAGTGACTTCACTTGTTTACGCCAATTTATGTTTTTAGTGTTATTAATTTTTAGTAATTAGACATAAACAGTTGCTTTACTAGTTCGAATTTTCTTTAATAAATTTTCCGGGGATAGGTAAATATGGAAAAATTAATCGTAACCACAGTAATTATACCGCAGGTTACGGCCACAAGTATCCTAAAAGCGATGCAAATATTACGACCAACTTCAAATAAAAGTTTTAATTAGGTTGAATAGAGTATAGACAAAGCAATGCTAATTGATGTTATCAAGTAACTGTACCTATATTTTAATACAAGTTTGTTTCTAACTTTGCCATTATATGGAGTTTCATTCAGCTTGTTTTTTAAAAATAAATATTTTGTGTTAAATATCGAGTTAAATACAGTGCGCAAAATCTTATTAATATGTAATAGTAGAAAAAAGAATTTTCATCTCCACCTAAATCACGTTTGTAGCTATCATATGAAGTTACCGATTGCCTTCAAAAACCCAAAGAAAAAACATCTTAAACTACCAAAGTTACAACAAAAATGTGCACTCGCCTAGTCTCCCCTATTTGAAAATTTCTTCTAATTTTCTTTAATTTTGTACACCGACAGATACTGGTAGGAAAGTAACGTGTACTACACAAAAGCTTGAATACTTCACGTAGTTTTTATAAACTCTGTAAACGTAAGAGAGAACATGAGGTAACAAAAGTTCCAAAAGGTAATGCGTGAGCATATTTTTCTAGAAAGACGGGAGGTGAATCCCTGAAAAATCGAAAAATAGTGGCATCAACAGTTGAAGTACGTTCTAGAAACGCAAAATGCACAGATATGTTCTCTTCAAATGATTGGAGAAACCTGTCGACACAACGTATTAAATCTGTAATTGGCAAATTTAATTTATAAGTGAAACCTAATTTGATATAACAAGCATTTGAGTCAGGAATAAAAACTCTGCCTTGTTATCTCTATTGTACGCGTGTTCATAATGACGTTAGTAAAAAATTGTCTGTCAGGAGACAGATTGTGTCGGTTCGGTAATAATGCCGCTATTACATTTTCTTAATATCGTAATATCCAAGATATGCGTACATTGCATGGCGATGCTTTTTAATCAAAAAAGTTACAATGGATTTATCGTACTAGAAAAGAGTTACAAAACGATTCGTTTTTCATTTGCGAATTACTAATAATTTCGTGCGCCCTCGCTGTCGCGCAACAACACAGGAAAATTTCGTTTAGTGTAATCGTCTTTTACTTTGTTTTCCCTTTTTGTCTTGGTCCATATTTTTGCGCGAAATTGGCCATGGACTGGTTCCAAGACCAGTTCGATGGGATTGTTCGCATAGTAAGGGAGGTTTAGGGGCTAGATTGAAAATGGTGTTTGTTGGAAACTGCCAGGAAGCTATTATAGTGCAGATTGAATTAATAATTTAAGTCGTTCCATTTGCGTGGCCAGCGAAAGGATTCTTTAGCACAGGGCGAATTCGCGAGCTGTGGATTGGTAAGCGGAATCAAGGGGACCATTACATCTCTGGCTAATCCTTGCACTCACTCTAGCCTCATAAAGGCCTCACCTCCACTTTCCCTTAGCCTTAGTTACCGACGGACTTTACGACTCTTTTAAATTACATCCAGGCTCGGTAACAAGTCGAAGTCCTGAACTTTACGGCTGACCAACTTTCAGACCCCAATTATGAAGAAAATTAACCATTCGCGATGTTTCAAAAATTTATTGGTGACAATACGGAATTTTCCAGTAGAGATTGACGGCGTGAAACCTACCTATTTTCCGTCTTTTCCACTATTGTTCGCTTTGTTCGAATTTTGGGGAAGCTTTTGTTATTTGTGTTTTCCTAAGAGTGTTTCATTCTGGTGTTAATTGTTTGTTGGAGAGCATTAATACGAACGGCGGCTGTATAATAAATTGGGCCGGGATTGAGTGTGGGGAATACACGGGATATAGCATTTCTAGTAGACACTTGATTAGATCAAGTCGATATAACGAGCGGCTAATTTGAGCGTTATTACGCATACACTCGCTGAAAACATTGCATATTCAATTCAAAACTGGTGACTCGAACGAACTGTCAAGCCTTTTCAGGGCTTATTGACAACCTCCTGAACGAATACAATGCTTGTTTACAACATTATGTGTGATATATCCTTTGTAAGATTTGCACAAATACACCTTTTGAAAATGAAGGTGTCAACAGGATAACTGGAACCTTTATTAGAAAATCCTTGTCAAAAATCACGAATTTGCGCTTCACATATCCGTATAAATGGCTGCAGCGGTTGGTTAAGTCTTAATGAGTTCCCCATTCATGTGATAATCCTTTACATACCGACTAATATGCAGAAACGAGGATATTACGTCAATAAGGAGTGAGTGGGTTAATTTTCTACATGAAGTAGGTACAAATCTCTGTTTTGTTTCCACTTTAAATTTAATTAGGTAACGTCATTGTATGGAAAAATAGCGATTGTTATCAATTAATTTTGTAAAAAAACAGACGAAATCGGACAGAGGGAATAAAACGAACAGATCATATATATATAAGTATTATCTGACCGCTGAAAAGAAACTGTTAACCGTCTTCTGTTTGCAACTGGAAAAACACTGATTATTATGAAGAAGGTAAAAGCAGCAAGGATGTTATCTATCCATTGGCAGACAACAATGAACAACTGAAGAAAATGTTTATTGATATAACTACGCTCATGATAAAGCTTTTGTAGTAGTTGACTACATTCCAATATCCACTTCAGGATTTTAAAGAGATTACAGAAGTAGCAATTAATTTATACAACATGGAATTAAAAACGGGTTCTTGATTGTTAATTTAATAGTAACGTGAAATTAAGTTATTAATGTGGTTAAGAAATTGAATTTATTTTAATAAATGTATTATATGTGTTTTTTGTTTACTTGGAAAAATTTATATCACTAAATTTAAAGGAGAATATTATCTACAATTCAAATTAAAATAAATCAAGTTTTTTAAGTCATACGTGTGTATTATATCGGTTTGAAAGTAAGATGTGGCTATATCACGCGTCAGTTTCAAAAAACACGTTTGGTCATTTGGGATGTATTCTTTTTTTTATTACTTTGTTTTCCCTTTTTGTACTTAACTATATTTTTGTGCTTTTTTTTTGAAGATACTGGAACCTTTATTAAAATCCTCGCTTCGAATTTGCGCTTCACATATTCGCAAAAATTGCTGCAAAATCAATTGGTTAAGTCTTGAGTTCCCTATTCATGTAATAATCCTTCACATACTGACCAATATGCAGAAACGATGATATTACGTCAATAAGGAGTGGATGGAAAGGAAAGAATGATTAAAAAAATGGGGAATGAATAAAACAAACTAATCATTATATAGCAAATATATTTAAATACTGAAGTAACCAAAATTTTTTTAACTGGGGAATTATTTTCCAACAAATAAGAACTGGTGCGGATAACAAAGTTAATTCAATAGGAATTGTCAAAAACAAAACGAAACATTGAATACTAACTAGAACACAAAAACTGAACTAAAACGAACAAAAAAATACAAAAATGCCGTAAATGTAACACACCACTTACTTAATTGAAACTGAGTATATTTATTGCAGTGATGAAAATTGTGATGGTGTTATATTTACTGCAATAGTTCAATAAATAATATCAAAGTCACTATATTGTTTGGTTTAAGAGAAGTTCCTCCCATTCGATAGTATTCCCATAAACTTCTTGTTCTAGCCAAAGTTGGTAGTGTTGTTTAAAACTCTCGGAGAGATCGTAGGTGGTCCCAAGCACGCTGTTTAGACAGTTATCCACAGGTGCAAATTCGCTGTCTTGCTGTAAGGGAAACTTATTAGTACAATAAAAGTATCTAACGGGGTAATGCAAGACATACATTTGCTTGCGTATATCTACGGTTATTAAACCTGTCAACTGAAGCTCTCAAAGCACATTCCTCAGCTTGGAAATCCCAGGGTCTTGCGTCCAAATCTGCACAGAAAACTATAGAAAAATATAACAATAAACAGGAACAATTACCATTTCCGTATGCCCAGTCATCGTTCAACCGATGCCTCACTTTCTGGTAGATGGCACTAATAGTTTTCATATTAGATTTGCGCCATTGGCGACCCAAGTATTTGGTTTGCATTTTTAATAATTTTAAAACGTACAGTTGGGTCATTGCATGCCTGACTTTGAGTGTGCGTTTTAAAATTGGAGCGGATTTAAAAACCACCAACATCTAAACAAAAAAATTAGCATTAAGAACATTTTTATTTGTACATACCATAATCCTGGAATGTTTCCATTTTGTTAACTTATTGAGTATCCTTAACAAATTAATACATGAGAACATATTCCTCCAGGAAAATGGTGCTGAGTCTCCGATCTCCAGACTTTCAGCTGTTAGTTCCGGTTGATCACCGATCACACAAGACGGAAAATCTAATATAGGAATCCTAAAAAGCTATTTATGCAGACATGTTTGCTATAGATCCTGGAACTTACACATTCTTCGCGCCCACGTAAGCCATGATGTTCTGATTGAAGAATTTCAATACTAGAGGTATACAGTTTGCAAAAACTAGATGCTGAGACATGAATTCAAACTGATAAATATGATTCAATTTGAAATGTTTCAGAAGTAACAATAAAATTGCAGAAACTGCCTTAACTATAATTTCCTTGTGCCTATTTACGTCAATTCCCAATTTCATTGACTGGAGAACAGTCATTCTAAAAAAACAACTGTCTTAAACCAAAGTTAAGAAACCGTCGGACACTTACGGCATCTCTTCTGGCAAAACATCAGCCATAATATTAATAGAATCAGTTTTAGCTTTTGAGGTAGGAGCAGCAGCAAGTAATATTTTAAGTAAAGCTATCATGTATTGTGGTAGATTAGGCAACATTGCCTGATACAAAATTTCAGTTGGAGTCATTTCTATTTCGCCCTCGGACGTCGAGAGAGGATTACGAGCAATCTCTTCCTCTTTTTGAATTTGCAACTCAGCTAAAGAAGTATAAACATGCTAAAACCGCAAAGTTAGACCGTAAGACACTCGCAACTCAAGCGCACTACTTCTTTCAAAGTTTTAACTCCTTCATGGATGGGTAAAGGTAGTCCAGCTAAACTATCGCGATCGCCTTGTAGACTATACCCGACGAATTTTAATCTAGCAGTGTCCAAAAACAAGTCGATATCTTTCTGCCGCACTTTCGGTTTCCAAGGTAAGCCGCGAGGAACAACTAAAGAACTCTGCAAAGGAGGTGATGTAGGCCTATTCTGATAATTGCTGTACATTTGATTATTTTCGGAGTTTTCGGGAGGACGACGATCGTCGTATTCGGAGAGTTCACCCAACTCGTCGCCGTTGTCCCCGCCAACGAGGGTGGCGTCTAATTCCATCCCCAACGACTCGTGGTCGTCCAAACTACTTTGTTTCATTAAGTTCTATAAAGTTGGCCCAAATAAATAACACCACAAGCTGTTTCGAAGGAAAAGGACAGGTGGTGCCATTACAATGGGGCGAAGGACGCACAAGGATATACACACAGGACTACGGCTGGTTAAAGGGGACACGCCAAACCGACAGTTAAAAAATTGTGTTATGACTTGGACAGGGAAAATATTTATACATTATAATCACATTTACTCATATACACCTTTTCTATAAATATTAATATTTATTTTCTACAACTTTTAAAATGTAATTATTGAGAACTAATTGTTATTAAATCAATTTATGTTATATTTGTCAAACTATTATGCGGAAATTATAATTTTCAAACAATGATCAATAAAGATAAAGATAAAAAATTTCTGACGTTCCATAGTTGTTAAATTTTTTATTAAAAAAAATTACATTTTCATTTAACTTAACATTTATCAACGCAAAATAAATGAATACTATACCGGAATTAGTTTAATTATGAATTAAATTTTAATTTAACTTTCGGTAAATTGGCTTCTAAAGGAATTTATCTTAATACTACGTCTACTTTGCATCCGATAATTTACTTGCGGTTAGAAGGGTTGGCGGCAGCCAGAGCAGAGTGGTATATTGAGGCGTCATTTTCACTTTGTTCAACTGTAGCCGCGTTTGTTAATAAAAGCTTTATTATTTTCACCGTGTATGTGATTTTTTGCCGAATTTTTCCACAATTCCTTACAACAAATATAAATGAATTAAAAATATTAATTAAGTAACCGAAATTATATGATTTCTAGTTTATAATTGCATGGTAAATATCGCTAAAAACAGTAAAATAGTTCGCACACTTGGTTTAACAGTGTCGTCCCCTTTGATTGGAGTGAGAAATAATGTATATGTTACAAAACAGCGCTTAATTTTTCATACCCTCCTGAACGGTCTCGTGTTTCTTTTCTGATTTTGCGCCTCCAGAAGATCAGAAGCGCTCGCTGGTGGCGAGGAGGCCCTCATTGTCTTGGCTATTTCCATAGTATCCTCGTCCAAACGTGGAAGACCAGCTTTTTCGCGCTTCTCATCTTTCAAGTCTTTCAAGACGGTCATACCGCCCAAAGTAACAAGAATTAATTTCCAAAGCAGTAACAGAACTTTTTTCATTGGGAAATGAGGAGCTGCACCGCTACAAAAGCGTGTCACCATTCCCAACAATTTGACAATAAGCAACTCATCATCGTAGGAATTAGCTGCAAGTACATAAAATGAAAAAATGGTTGGTGTGAAGTTGATAATTACCAAGGTCGGAACAAAACGATTCAACATCGCTTTGGTATTCAGTTGAACCTGAATATTTCTCGTTCCTAATTACTTCAGTTATTGTGTATAACACAGACAATATAACGCGCAGATCTTGCGAATCTGCTAACGAAACGGCGATTTTTCTCATAGCGACATGGGCAGCAGTGCTATTCCTAATTTTAGTGACATTAGTGATTAAAAATAATAACAATAAAAAGTGCCTTACTCAATTTCTATATTAAGCAAATCAGTAAATGCGCTAAAAACTCCAAGCTGGTAAAGCAACATGACATTGACTCGAGCCCACTGCTGTTGCTCAGCGTCTGACTGCATTTCAGCCCAACATCCCTGAGCAATATACAAAATACATCTGGCAGCTCTCATCCTGAGAGGCTTGCTGCTGACTTCCAGTTGATCGAGCAGTTTCATTACTACCGATTTTCTTTGTTCAAGGGATAACCTTTGCCAACTTGGTGGCAGGTTATACTGCTCCATTTGGTCTTCAAAGGCTTTAACATTGAGGGCGAGCTCCGGCTGCTCAGTGTAACTGTACAGCTCGGCAATTTCATTCGGATGGGTGTCGGTGTCATCGTAAATAAAGTCAAGGTCCGGGGAATCAGTCCCACCACCCTAGAAGAAATGTTTTGAAAAAGTGTTGCTAGAAGAAAAAGTCAACAAAAGGGAGGTACGGAAGGATCAGGTTCTTCTTCTTCGGAAACAGGAGGTAAATGAGAGTCAGGAATTCTTCGGTGCCGCGGCATAGTGCCCTCCAAGACATTTAAAACATGCTTGAGTTTTCTGATCATCTCAGCGACGCTTTTCTTACTATAGGCCATTGTCGCGAATTTGAACAAAAAACTCTTAATTAAAAATAATCTGGAAGAAAGAACCAAAATGAAAGCGACAACGCAAAAAACAAAACAAGCTCATAACGGATGTCTAGAAATACGGCAAATCGTAACAACAGCCAAAATTAACCTTAACAATTGTTGTTAGTAACTGATCCACTACTTACATCCGAATCTTGGCGTTGTCTTCTAATAATCTCTCTTAACCTAGGTAAACCACGCTTTCCATTTCCGTTAGGATCCATTCTGAAATAACCAGCATATTTAACAATTTAACATTTCGTTACTTTACTGACTATTTGCAAACCAACAATTTTATGACAGTTAAACAAATTCCGCCATCTTGACTGACGTATATTGACCCACGCCTGGAGCGCCTCCTTTCTCGCCAAAATCGGGAAAACCCCGAAAACCCAAAGATTTTATCGCAACTTCTTGCTCTGGGAGGTGTTATCTAAGAAAAACACTTACGAAGCAGCAGTTAATTTTTTGCAACGTATGTTCACGAAAAAAATACTCGCCAGAGGGCGCAGCGCAGAACGGGAGACCCATACCAGAGTCATTTTAATTTTTTTTATATAATTTTAATATAATAAACAACAGCAGGATTAGGATAAGGGGGAAATTAAACAAAATTCACTATTGGTATAATTTATTAACAGCGTTTCTACCTACATTTTTGGCCTTACATGATAATCACTATGACAATGAAATAACCTAAGGTATTTACAATGGTAAACTGCAACAGCCCATCACCCTTAACATAAATAACGACCAAGTCTAGTTGCGTTTAAAAATAAATCGTTCTTATTCATTCTAAAAATGACGATGAAATTTCTGGAATGAAATGGAACTAAGGTCACTTTTAACATATAATACAGTACTATACAATAACAGGGCTACAAAATATGTATATCCTATGTATCTAGCATATTCAACAAATAAGGACAATTGGGGTGTATATAGTGTGCACAGTGGTGCCAACCTAAGGTAAGCTTATTTTTAACAACGTCAAGGCTACTTCTGTTAACAATTATTGTACAACTACCTGAACAACAGTTAACCATTCATATGAAATTTAAAACATGTTAAAAATACTATTGTCATATATACATATAATATAAACTGTGTATATAAATTAGGTCTTCCCTCTGCAGGACACTAGTTCGTTAGTTACGCGTTGATGGAGTATTTCATTGTATAACAAGCTTTAGGTCCTAAAAATTGAAGACAAACCACATGGCAGTTAAGCCGAGTATTGCGACCTGACAGAAATGGATGGTAAAACAAAACCGAATTTTTTATTTATCACAAGAACCAGCCAGAAGTTAATTCTGTTCAGGTGCAATAGTGTGGAAGACGTAACTAAACGGTAATATTGAATGTTGAACACGCAATATCACCAACATTATTCAGAAGCAGTGATAGTGATCGTTTTGCCTTTGGGGTCATCGAATCGGTCCATAGTCTTAATATCCATCATCATGGTAAGACCAAAGGTGACGATCAACAACAGGATTATTGTTATAAACAAACCCGACCAGATAGGAACTGATGTGAATCCAACGCAGTCATAGGCGTCCCCAAATGTGTTGTTTTTGGGGAACGGCTGGATCTATAATCAAACTGCAAAACTGTGCTGACTGCTGAAACGACAAACCTGAAATCCGGGCAGAGACAACGTTGCGTTTTTGTCCGTCGTTGATAAATTAAAAGTAGAACAGTGGTAGGAAAAACCGCGAGGCGCGAAGTAATCACTAATACCAACTATTGGGTCCTCTTTACCACCTTTCTTTACGCTCATTGAAGTTAAATACCAGTATCCAGACACGTTATTAAATTTGATATCAAAACTAAAAAATTTTTTTAGAAATATGTAATCCGATATTTCTTGTAGATAACTTACTTAACAGACAAGTCACTCTTGCCGCTGCTTAAAATCGCTGTTATATTCTCTTTGTTATCTTTGCTGGTGGTTTCTTCATGTAGTGTAAAAGAGTCATCAATTAGGATTCCAGACGACTCCTTATCCACCTGATACATTCCATCTTTGCTCAAATATAACAAAACGTGTTCGGAGGTATATAAGTGTCCAGTGTCTTTCTCTTCTGTATCTTCTGACTGGAGCAAGCTTCTGGATCTGGAGTGGGTAATATCCTCGGGCGCTATCTAAAATCCAGGTTAATACACAGATTTGAATGAAAGTGATCAATGGTTTACCCAAGACGTGTGATTCGCCGTATATATAGCCAAGACATTATTGCGTTGTTCTAGGATATCCTTATAAATTGACACAATGTCAGAATCTAAAATAATTTCTCAGAATCATGGACAGGTAAAATAGTTAGAAACTACCGTGACGTTTCAGCATATGAAACCGGGGTTCATCATCTTTGGCATCGTTCAAATCAATAATCAAAATATTATCTTTAGGCACATTAGAGCTACTCAACAGAGATGCAATGGACAACTCTGTGACTTCCTTATTGAGCTGTTTGACGGCTCTAACTGGATTTTGTACATAGGGTTTGTAAGCAACGTGATTTTTAAGTTTCTTCAAACCGTGGAGATTCGGGAACGCGATATCCCCGTTTTGGTCATGTTGAGCAAAATCTTCAGGACTCAACTGAAAAACCCTCATTAGCTTAAAAGAACACTTTTGCAAGAACAACTAACAGTGGGTTCTACAAACACAATTATGTAAGGGTCCTCCTTCAGATACTCTAAAAGGGTGTCTTTAAACGAATCTTGACTGATTTTGTGCAAAGCAGGTACTCGTTCTGACAACCTGAAACCAAGTCATATGACTTCAGATGCCCACAATTAACGCATTTTATGAATCGAGGTCTCTCCAAATAAATCGATACTAAATCGAAACTAATTTAGGACGCGTTGTTCTACACGAATTTATCTCGGAACCAATATAAAACAATAAATAACTTACTTCGTAGTCCCCCACATGTAAACAGGTACAAATTCTGCACTTCTGACAACATTTATGCCTAATACTGTTATTACAAATATTAAAATGTTACAATAAAGAGCCATTCTGCTAAAAAATAAAATTAAACTTCACTTTTACAAGATCACGTGAATTTTGGGAGTAGCAAACATTTGACAATCAGGTGTAACGAATGACTAGCGAGGCGAGCGACGTCAAGCGACCTTACCAAACGCAGAGACGCCATCTCGCAGCCAGTAGCTTAAGACCACGGTCTAAATAATTACAGTTTTTTAGAAACTGTATTTTGCGGGTGAACACTGGCTAGACTATCAACTTGTTGATAGATGTCGCAGTTTAAATAAAAAAATACCGCCAAAAAATACCTAACTTTTTAAAGAATATTAATAAACTGCTAATAATAATAATAATAATAATAATAATAATAATAATAATAATAATTTAGAAATACAATTGTAAGAATAAAATTAAGTAACAAAATTTGGCTTCAAATTTGACTCAGAACTTAATTACTAACGTAATTATAAGCTGTATAAATGTACACAGCTGTATTTAAAAGAATACATCGCCATCGCGTCTGGAAAATACCTGATGGGAGTTAAATTTATCATGTCTAGGCACCTTAATACAGCGATTGGAAAATGCTCTGGGTCATATTTGACCCAAAAATGCCAGATAAGCTAGCGGTTAATTTTTTCTTTTTTTTTAATTCGTTCAACTCCATAGTACGGAGTTTGTTGTATGTGCCTCTAGCATTACATGTTTCATTTAAAGATTGCTTTAATTAATTAAACTACTAACTAATTTTTTCAGCGGTCGACCTTAAGCATTGTTTTTATTAATTAACTGTCCAAATATCCTGAAATCACAACACAAATAATTGTGATTGGATGAAAATCATAACATTCATAACATATAAATTAAATTATGTTGGGCTACTCTTGGATAGATGTCGCACCAATTGTGGATGAGACAATAAAAAGTGATGTCGAGAGAATAATCCAAAAGGAGTAAAGGGTTGTATAATAGGAGTGGGTAATTAATGCTCTGTATTAGTGATGACATTTATTTATTTATACGTAGAGATATCTACAGATAATGTACATAGACATATTATACAAATTTTTAAATATATATTTATTATTAGTAACATAAATATTTTAATTTTAACATTACGGCGTAACACCTCTAACAAAAATAACGTGGTATTCCAAAACAAAGTATTGTTGTTAACAACATTGGTTGCAACAATAGGAATATAAATGAACGGTCCGCAGATGCTTATAATCACCACCAACATCAATTTATTAGCTACAGTGTTGAAATAATGTTCAGTTTGCCATAAGTATTTCTAATAATATCAATAATCGGTGATTAAGTAGAAAATCAAACTGATAACAACAATAAAAATTCGGATAGTGGGAAAACATATCACAAAAAAAACTAGAAGAAATTGTCTAGGATATGTTGGTAAGGATTAGAAAGGCTGATGATGTCCGAAAATGCCGAAACTTCAGCTAAGCTATAGTAATAGTGCATAATAAAGTACGGTGCGTTTACATAAATGCGTACAAGTGAGTGAGCTCTTTCCATTAAATCCTTACATGAAGATGCGTCGGAGATCTGTCGGGGCTGTGATCATACTGCACTGGGGGCAAATATTTTTACTACCCTGTGAAGAAAACTCGGTAAAAATGCCACCGTTTCGAGTTTTTTCGAATACTTACTAAGGCATGTAACCAGCAGTCCTCGCAATGCACATGCCAGCAAACAGTTGAAATAACCGGTTTCTTGTAGTGCTCCTAAACAAATTCACATAATGAGTAATTATTGACGTGGAGAAGCTCACAAATCTCACCAGACATATTAAACATTTATAGTCTTCGGTTTCGGTGCTGGTCGCCGTCTCTCCCGCGTTCTCAGTGAGGGGCCGAATCCTATTCCTCAATTCCTCCAGCATTTGCGTCCTACTACTGGGCTCCGCATCCGACGTGCTCACATTACTGTCACTTTCCACAATTACATCCATTGTAACCTCCACATCCCCGCTCGAGTTCACGGTGGCGACTTGCGACTGCACCCCTTCTTTTTTGCTACCCTTATCTTGCGAGTTTTTGATAACGACGTCGCTCTCGGTGTATTGAGACGGACCAAATGACGATTCTTCCGGCTCGTCGCCATCGACGATCACGTCGTCACCCTCGTTGTCAGCGTCTGAAGTCACCCTCCCGGTGCTGCTCCCAATGCTGTCCCCGTGGGGGGCCGTGGACGCCGAAGTCGAACTCCGGCGCTGGCTCTCAGCCCACTCCTCCAGCTCGGAGTCGCCTTCCACGTCCACGGTCTCGTCCTCGTCGTTCACCGAATTCTGGAAGCAAATTTCAGCAAAAACACCACTAGTCGCCAATTGCACCTTTCGGCATTGCTCCACGTGCAGGTTCAGCTCCTCGGGGGTTCGGTGCAGACGGCCCACGCAAATCAAGCAACCTTCGTCGATTTTCCGCTTCCGGGTCTTCATCCGCAGCCGCCCTTGCCGGTTCGACTTTATTCTTTGGAAAGTCTGAAATTACACACCCTCTCTTTAAAAATTTTCAATTAATTACCTATAAGTCGTTCTTAGGCGGAGATAATTAATTTCGTATGTTGTTTAACTGTATTAATATCTTTCCTTAATTTAATTAAAACATTTACTATTGTACATCATAAGTAAATATTTTTTCTGCGTACACAAATATTGAAAAAATGCCAATTAAAATTGTTTTATTGGCCCTGACTGTTTTAAAAACGGGGTAATTTGGCACTTTGGCAGCTGTGCATAGTTTGGGCTGAGCAAATGATTGAAGAAAAAGCAGGAATTTTAATTCTTGCGCTAACCTCCCACCGTCCTTCGGGACCGCTGTCACCTGGAAGAGCAGGTGGACGTCCCGGTTCTTGGCGCCTTTTTCTGGTGGCCGCCAATCCCGTGCCACTAATCTTACATAAAACTTCCAATTCCTGTCCTAAATGCGCTTCTAAATCCCCTGGTGAGATGGTCATGCCGCAAATGGGGCAGCAGGAGGGGTCCCGTTTTTTCTTATTTAGTGCTAAATCTGTAAAAAAGTGCAAATTAGGTGTTTTAATGGGAAAAGTTGGAGCGCGGGGGCGGCGCAAAAACAAAGAAAACTAAGATACAAAAATATATCAGTTTCATCTGCGTGATCCGACGAAAGCCGTGAAATATATTAGCATTTGTCATGTTAATAGTCACAGGGGGCAGATTGGCGGATTTGGCGCTCAAGGGCCGGGGCCCGCATGTCGCCGCACCTGCGGGCGTCGGCGGCGCGCTCACCGAACTTCGCCGATCCGTCAGAGGGGCACATCATTCATGGGATTAGCCGGGCTAACCTTGTTAATTGCCCGGCTAGACCCGTGCCCGTGTGTACCCCAAACGTAAATCAGCACCGGCTAAAAGGGGATGAAATGAGCTTAAGTCATCACGCTGCTCGAATTTACACCGCCCAACCTGCTCTAAGACACAGACCTAACTGTGCAGCCGACCAGAGCCTCTCTAACACCAGCTTTGATTTACACTTTCAAATGCGCATCGATTCTTCTAATCCGAACTAATTCTCCCCCAGCTCCCTCGCCCCAACTCCGCAACATACGCCCGAATACCCAAATATAGGCCAAACTAATTCCAATTGCACCCTTTTCAATTTTTACAACAAACAAAATAAGCCGATCTTAGCGATTATTATGCTTGGTGTAGACTTTATTACTTGACCAAATACGAGTAGACGTATACCAAAATAAGTTTTTAAATAAACTTCTTTCACCTCCTCACTTTTGCTTTTAGTGCTTTTACTAAATTCGTTTTCAATTTCGTTTGATTTTCCTTTCAATGTTATTCCTCTCAAAATACGAGTTTCCTGTTTTTAGTGACTAATGTTCAGGGCAGCGCCAACCCGAGAGCCAGAGATGCCCCACATAAAGATTTTGTCAAAAATTGTGTCAGTAAACAGACAATCATGAGTAGAACATAAATAATTAATAAATAATAATAATAATAATAATAATAATTAATAATAATAATAATAATAATAATAATAATAATAATAGTAATAATAATAATAATAAATAATTGTGAGTACAGAGCCGGCTCTACAAACAGTGCAATTCATTCTTAAAATAATAAACTTTCTAGCTCGACAATGCCATAAAAGATTATCAAAGGATATTTTTGACTTGATTTACTGATTTCTATTTCGATTTAACAAAATATTGCAAAAGAAACTGATTTTTTAAATCAAATGCGTGCTTAAACGCCCAAAATCCAGTTCAAATCGATTGTCTGAGTGAAAGATACCTTGCAAACAGCAAAATATTTTCGTCCTAATTCAGCGATTTTTCGGTTTATCTTTTTGAAAACTTCACAACTTAATTGTGTTTTTGAACGTGTTTTTATCCTTTGATCTGATTTCATGATTTTACAGACATTCGTAAAAACTGAGTTTTTATTTCAAACACACAATTAAGCGTCTGAAGATGCAAAAATAACATCATTTTTGACTTTGTCCAACTGCCTTTCTGACTAAAAATACGAAATAGCAACTTTTCTACATAATTTAAAATTTTCAGTAGATTTTTGAGAAAATTTACGAAGTAATTGGGAGACAGAAACTGAATTCTTAGTTTAAACGCTAGAATAAAGTAAAATTTTTACTATTTTCAACTCAATTCGGTATTTTCTGGGTGATTTTTGACGAAATCTTGCCTAATAATTACGTTTTTAGGTAAAAATCGAGGTAAAAATGGTAAAATCAAATCATTCTCCATCCTGTTTTATAAATTTTCAGACAGGTTTAGCAAGATTTCGCAAAGACTGGGCCTTTTTGTCATAAATAGTGTATCCAAACTCTCGAAAAATGCAAAAAAATTTGCTCCATTTTTTTTAGGTTTCTTGGTTAATTTTTGGCGAAACTTATCTAAACAATTGTTTTTCTTACTGACATTATGCAAAACACCCGAAAAGGCAAAATAATTCACGTTTTGGTCAAATTTATTGATTTTTCAGCTGAATTTGAGAAATTTCTGTTCGAACAAAATTTCGGGAAAAAAGCGAAAATAAGACAATTTGCGGTCAAATTCAGCGATTTGTTTGGCAATTTTGGCGCAAATCGACTGGTAAATACAGTTTTTGCTACCTTTTTTGTTTGAGAAGAGCCTGTATGATGATAAGTTGATGGTAGATTTAAATTTTGTTGGGATTGTTGATGATTGGCCTTTATAGTTTTTTAATAAGGCTGAAAGGCGCGTCGCTGCAATTAAGCTACCTTGTGTAATTTTCGATTTAAAAGGCCTCGTTAGAAATAAAAGGAACGCTAATAAACAATAACGATTTTAATAAGAGTTTCAAGTGCAGGGAAGTTCGCGAGAGGTCTCAGAACTTTAGATTATATCCGTGCCTTTAGACAGACAATTTCAAACGACTGTTGTTAAATGCTCGCTGGCCCACTTAGTGTTTATAACAGATTTAATTAATTAATTTAGGCGCTCTACAGCCTTTTCGTAATCTTACAGCCAGTTATTACTTTGTAAGTATAATAACTGTAACACTACTCGACAATTTGAAAATTAATATCTTCATAAAATGCCCCTTGCTGCGAACTGCCATATTATTTAGGAGCGTGTGTCGCCCTTATGAAAGCTTATGTTCTTATACCGCGGCCTGCTGGAGACATGATACCATACCTGTGGATACCCCACAATTTATGGCACGGCAGATTATTATTTTTCTAACAGAGTGTGAACCGCATTCATTTGTATTTAGTAGTTTTTGAACAAGATAGATTTTGGTCGAAATTGCTTCGCAGGTATGCATTTGGTAACATATGGTGTCAGCAGGGCTAATCGCGTTATTGATAGACAGTTGTGCCACCGTATACACACACGAGCCTACATTATCAGAGCATTTTTCGCCTAACATCATTCAACAAGCTGAAGCGTCATTATCCAATTATGTTGAATAATCGAATTTGATATTGTAAAAATATGCCTACTAAAAAATGGGATGACTGCTGACAGCTGTCATTCACTTAAGTTGTTTATAGTTTTGTTTGATGTGCATAATATGTACGGCCGCATCAATTTTGAGGAGAGATCTTCAGAAAAACTGGTGTATTCAGGCAGTTCTTATATTAATTTTATTGATGGAGCACATACCAATAAACTCGTCTACTTATAACTGAGAATGTCGACACCACTAACGTTTAATAAAATAACAAAAAGCTCGAGACACCTTTTTCGATTCAATTACCAGTCCGGCAAGCTTATCCCAATAAATAATATTTTAAGAAAAACTACTTAAGTTAAGGCGCATGATGCGACTTTGCTGATGACAACGTATTGAATAAAGGAAAGCAAGTTGATTTATTTTCCCATCACGCCCTGCTGTCCACAAAACAAGATATTAACAAAGTTTTGATGCGGCTGGACATGAGGGTAGGTATATAAAGCTATTAATTTCGAATTTATCCCAAAACTATCGCCATTTACATAAACCACGGAATGACCTCGATTTTAGCAAATTCCGCACGATATTAAAAATCACTTGCTTATCTCGTGATTGTTCCATCAAGTGACTTCGATTCATAAACATGCAATGACAAGCCCGAATGATTACGCTAATCACTAATTTCACTTAATTTAGATTAAACTACTGAATAAATCCAACTGTTGGCTTTATCCTGGATCACGTTTTAATCTCACCAACAAAAGCTTTTGACAGGTTTAAGATCGGAACATATGGTGAATTCGATATTACATTTATATTAACCATGCATATGCTACAACACTTAGACGTCCAATTTGTTCCCATCAAAATTGCATCACTTCCACGATTATCACGATCATCAGAATAGACAATTTTTTCCGTGCAATAAAAATCTGTTGAATGTTTGTGTGAGTGATTATGCCGGCGTAAATTCAGGCGAATATATGAATTTGGACCGGGCATGAAATATTGTTTTCTAAAATAAAGCGTGACAGGTCTACGAGGAAATATGCATATATTAAAGTTTTTCGTGGTGCAAAAAAGCAAGTTTGTACGTTTGGGATTTGGTTGGTGATTTGAGTTGGTGTTTAACATCAAACGGCTGCTCGCACCTCTAAAGCGCAGTAAATCCTTTCCCGGATTTGTAAACGAGTCCGGGTCTAAACGCCTGTATGTATGAGTGACCATTTATCATTCGTGCACCCCCGCCCTGACTCTTTAGACACCCTATTCTAGGAGCGTCGACCGTCGACCACCGACCGTCATCATGTGTGATTGTTCCCCATTTCCTTTGCATTTCTTCAGCAATGCTTGTTGCTGCGTTTTATTGCTCGTCTTTTGTGTTTGGATTGTTGCATGTTTAGGCCTCCATAAAACGGGATATGTCGGAAATTTACGGTCGGGGTTGTTAAATATCGAATTAAGTGTTTGATTAATTCGCGTGCTTCGAGCTGGATTTGAGTCAAGAAAAAACGAGCACTTGGAGAGTATGTATATGAGGGCCGATAAAATAAATCCACGGAAAATGTAGCAAATGTCTTAACATAAACTTGGATGCTATTGTTTCCGGGCTGTAGGGTTAACAGAGCGGTTGGAGTTGGGAGGACGCAATGGCGTGCGGCCCATTTCCTCGCAAAACTGTTCTTCACACTCACATGTTCTCATATTCACACATCTACCCTACCGCAAACTGCCCCCAGACCCGTTCATATTATGTCCCCGATATAGATATAGACTCATTTGAATATTTAAAGCCTCCTTTATACACACTTACGAAAACCTAATACCCCCACCGACAGAATTATTCTCCGAGCTATAGATCCCAGATCCTCTTAATATATTGCTTCGAGAAATTTTCACGAATTACACACCGCATGACCTCAGCGCGCTTCTTTATTGCTCGTAAATTCAACTCGTTTAATTTAATAATAAAGTAATTACATACATCCATGCACAAGATTTACACAGATATAACACATGATCGATTTATGAATTGCACTACTTAATAACCAACTCACGCTCCACTTAAAGCCGCCAATCTCCACTGCCCAAGCCAAACGGACATTCTCGCCCTCTTCCAAACATTGTTAGCCCTATAAATCCCTATGTCATTTTTTCCCAAGATTATCCCCACGTCTGCAAAAGCCACTTACAATCATACCGCTTTTTATGAACACCAAAACATGTTTCCCAAAAATTCAAACCACTCTAGCCCCGAAACTTCGCCTTCCAAAATAAAATTCCAATTTTCAAATATACAGCAATGTAAAACACATATAATCAAGTTTATGTCATTATATTTGGATGAAACAGAATTTGACGAATATTAACGCTCTCGTCAGCTTCATAAGCGAAGAGGATTGTATTTCAAAATACGAATAATTGTCAATTTTTTAACCAATTCTTGACTTGTCGACTTCTAACTGCGTTAGCGCATAAGTTATGTCATTTTTGCCCAAGATTATCCCCACGTCTGCAAAAGCCACTTACAATCATACCGCTTTTTATGAACACCAAAACATGTTTCCCAAAAATTCAAACCACTCTAGCCCCGAAACTTCGCCTTCCAAAATAAAATTCCAATTTTCAAATATACAGCAATGTAAAACACATATAATCAAGTTTATGTCACTATATTTGAATGAAACAGAATTTGACGAATATTAACGCTGTCGTCAGCTTCATACGCGAAGAGGATTGTATTTCAAAATACGAATAATTGTCAATTTTTGAACCAATTCTTGACTTGTCGACTTCTTTTGGATAATAAACTGCGTTAGCGCATAAGTTATGTCATTTTTTCCCAAGATTATCCCCACGTCTGCAAAAGCCACTTACAATCATACCGCTTTTTATGAACACCAAAACATGCTTTCCCAAAAATTCAAACCACTCCAGCCCTGAAACTTCGCCTCCCAAAATAAAATTCCAATTTTCAAATATACAGCAATGTAAAACACATATAATCAAATTTATGTCATTATATTTGGATGAAACAGAATTTGACGAATATTAACGCTGTCGTCAGCTTCATACGCGAAGAGGATTGTATTTCAAAATACGAATTTTTGAAATTTGAACTAATTCTTGACTTGTCGACTTCTTTTGGATAATATTTTTCAAATATAATTGCGTTAGCGCATAAGTTATGTACCAAAACTCTCAAAAAAAACGATGTTTTTTTTTGCTTAATAACATATTCAAGCGAAAAATACGGCTAATTTTGGCTCCACAAATAATTTCAATAACCCCAGTCTGGACCCCGTGCTTTCCTGCAGCGTCTTAAATACTTAAAAATTAAGAAACAAAAATTTATTTTTAGAATGTAATTTAGATGTTTTTAATTGATTTGAGTGTGAAGTTCCGAATTTATGAATTTATTCAGTGTCAGCAGTGTCGCTGCATTGTTGCGGGTGGGATTACATTCCAGCGTTAGGAGGAGATTACGGTAGACCAGACACACAATCCTGCGGTGAGGCCGTCGGCAAGAGAGGTGATAAGTGGCAGTGCTAACACGGTGTGGCGGAAGTCGTGAAACGGCCGGAAAACACCCTGACCGAAAGAGTGTTGGGTTCAGGTTGGACGTTCAATCTGATGAGGTATTGATGATTCCGTCGTGTCGGAACCAGCTGAACCAATTACATTTCACAAATCCTTTGCACGGGCGTCTTTCTGCGGTTCCCCAACGGGAGATCCGCAGGATTATCTCGCCCAGTTTTCACTCCACCGCTTGAGGACCGCATCTGCTGACAGTTTAGATAATAGCCGACACTTATCTATATGTAGATGCGGTTTAAAGCCCCCACAACAAGTTTTTTGTCCGCATAAATGTGTCATAAAGCAGTTTTGGCAAATTTCGGCGCGAAATGACGAGAGTTTCCGTACTGATGGTATTAATGACAATCAGACGGTCCGACCGTCGCTACTAGTTCCGAAATGAATTAAGTTTGCCGATTAAGGGACCCTCGCATGTCGCTGCCACGATTGTCTAACTTTTCATTGTTACAAGAAAATGAAACAACTTACGCAGACTAACCTACTAAAATAAAAATTCCACATAAAGACACAAACTTTTTATTAATACTTTCTGAAAAGAAGAACATTTCAGAACATTGTCATTTTATGATACAAATACAAACACATACAAGTAATATAACTGCATAGCTTATGCCTTTTTTAGAAATATATTGCAGATTGTAAAACATTATGTCTGCTGACACCATTTATATGTTCGTCTCTCGTCATGTTTTATGACCCCGACGAGCTTTTCGATCTTTTGACCATTACAATGGAACCTCCCCACCCCCTCACTCCGACACATGGTTTACAACCTAAAAAAGTCATCTCTTTAGACACCATTTTAGCAATGCCAAGAATTGAGACTTAATAGCGGACAGCTTTACTCGCAAAATAAAACAAATTAACAACCTCACCTATACAATTCCACCTTTTTACAGCATATTTTATGCGGCATTCATTTTATAAACGTTTAATCAAAATACACGCACCAAGCGTATCAGGGCCGGACTACGGTTCTGCTCTGCAAAAATTACTTTTTTCTCCTTCTTATTATTATTATGCGTGTTTATACAAGGTTCCTTTGAACATTATTCTGAAGTGTTTTATCTTAACATAATTTTTGTTGTTTCCCAAATTATTACTTTTTTTATTATTTCTTATTAACGTCAATAGCCCTTTGATTTCTTATCAATTCGCAAATTTGGACAGGGCCTGCTTCAAAAATTTCTAAAAAATAAAGTTATTGTTTCCCGCGAACACGCTGTATATGTACAATACATTTTTATGAAAGCTTTCATAAACAACAAATTATGAATTTTGAGAAATAAGAAAAACAATCATTAGAAAAATAATGAAGTGACTCCGTTTTATCTGACCTGATCTGACCTGACCTGACCTGACCAAATTTACTGTATACGTAGAAAAACAAGATTTAAAGAGTCGACTATTCAAAAATCTAAGTCTGAAGATAATCCAGGAGTGGAGACTGAAAGATTTTTATGATCTCGTCGGAAACATAGAAGGATGTGAAGAAGAAAAACAATCTTCAATGTCGTCAGTTTTAAGTTTATTTATTTTTTTCATAAATTGATGTTTCTTTAAGTTTTTCCGAAACCTTTAGATAATTCGGAATTTCGATCAACCGGAACGGCCTTACCCGGTTAGTTTACAAACTGTCCAGCTAGATTAGTGGCTGCGGTTTTTGAGGGTGTCATTTTTTTTAATCGTAACTGTACATTCCGCGTGTTATAATCTTCACATTCATAAGATTTTTATCTGAAAAGGGATTTCGTTGAAGACCAGAGTAATTTTATGAACACTCCCACACGTAATTTTATGTTTGTTTCCTTCTTTTTCTGATCAATGTGCCCCTTTCGGGGCCTGGCGGTTATAAAAAATAGGTAAACTTAAAAAACGTCGATCTGCGTGAGATAAGTTGTCGGTGTCGAAAAAATGTCTCCATCAGGGGTCAGCGGATGTAAATCCGGTGATCGATCTCCCGGAGCGAGTGTAAATAGGTAAATGGGGAGGTTGAGGATTTTGCGAGATGTCAATCCTGCTAATGATACCGCACGACCGCACCAAATTACCCCGGCGTTGTGAAGCCGGCAGAGGTGAGGGGAACCCCTGGAACCATATGGCGCCTATGAGAGTTAGTTTTCCCGTTTGTAATATTCCTAATGACGAACACACGCGCGGCTCGTCTGTTGCACTGCACACCCGAAGCACACGTACTGCATGAAAACGCAACTTTTCGCGCCATCCGAAACCCCACCGAGGTGAGAAACAGCCTCTATAATGAACCACTTGATCGCCGGGGGTTCACCATCGATTCCACAGACGCGAGGGATGCTTCAAATTAATAAACGATTCCAGTTCGATTGGAAAACAAACTTTCGCTTCCTTCCGCATCTCACTTATTAATTTTTTGTTAAGTGAAAATGCGACGAAATATGATAATCGCACCTTGGCTTAATAAATACAACAGGGGCGGCGCGCAGAGAAACTGGCAGTAGAGAGGACTTAGAAAAGTAAAAATTAAATGTTGTTGCTCGAACAAATAAATAATAAATGTATGGTTAGCGGAAACCGAAATCCGGAATTAATGACCCCCAAATTAACCCTTCCGCTAATTTTAAAGAGCTATAAATCTTAAACCTTCATTTGGCGCGTCCGATCGGGTATTTAGCATCGTCAAGCAATCAAACATAAGAGCAGCTGTTGCAGAACCCCTAAGACACCACTAACTGCCGCTGGAATTGCAGCAAATGTTGTAATAGAGTTGGAATAACAAAGAAAAATGAACAGTGAAACGAGTCTCTTTGAATTCGAAAGGTAATATAATTTTCCCTTTTTTCTAATCCCCCTACTTAGCATATGACTCCGCACTTGATCTGGCGAGAAGTCAAATATTTGTCGGCATTTTAAACAGGAAGAAAGAGGGGTTGAAAAGAACAAGCTTTGCGTAACTGTGAGTAGATCAAATACGTCAATTTATTCAAGCTTTTATGAATAAATTACAGTTGAGGTTCTTTCGGCGGAAAGTTGCCGTTATTGTTGGAGCTATTTGATTCTTGGAGCATTCTTAATGCGATTATAAATCGATCCATTTCTGGACAAGGGATACCAATTGAATTAGGAGTGTGGCCAGTGATCAAATCGGGCTAATTGAGAGATACGGCCGCCTCAAGAACGCCGCTGTAAGCTCATTATGGAAAACTTTCACTCAATTTCATTTCAGTTAATTGGATAAAATTGATTTGTACCATAATCCGCACGACTCCTCTACACTCTCATTGTGCTTCCAGGGGTTAAGTCAGAGCGGTTGTTATATAGAACCGGGTGATTGACAGGACATAAGAAAGGTTTGCTTGTAGAGGGATCAACTCTGTCTCTAGCCCGTCATTCGCTCTGACCGAATGATCCACGTTGACATTTAAATTTCCTCATGCTTTGAATGCATTCGAAACACAATAAAAAAGGCCCAACTCGTCTTACGCCATGACAGGAGATATACGCGCCCAAATGGAAATAATATCGAAATCGCACAAATATGCACCTAAAATCGCAAAACACCACACTATTACATTACAAGATAGTCAAGCGAGAGAGGGGAAATGAGAAATGTGGAGAAACCGAAATGCAACTGCCGCCGATCATCAAACCAACGTGGCAGAAAAATGAAAAGCTAAATCCGGTTATCATAGCAATTTCCACGGCGCTCCGTGCCCAACTCAGCCAAATTCGTTCAGCGAGAACTTACCTTTGCTTGCCACTCAAGCATTAAGCCCTGCGGGCGCCTGGATAAGCCTTCACGCCTTCGCCAGGACGGGACTCAGACGAATTCTCCTTCCGGCGATTTCAAACACCAAAAAGCCATAATTAAAAATACCAAATACGGTACAGGAGGGAACGCTCGACCAGCAGGCACATTCAACAACGGCGTTTTCAATCATTCAACACTTCCCAAATATTCAAAAAAATAAAACAAAAAAGTGTATAATACCTACATACAGTAAAACCTCTTAACAACGGACACCGATGGGGAATTTTTATTGTCCGTTGTGGAGAGGTGTCCGTATTTTTGACTGAATGCTCTATAATTATTTCTTTACGTTGATAGTTTGTTTATTTTTCCTTTTGGAACTGAAAATACTAGTAATCACGTATAGGTCCCTCCTTTTAGCCTATATCTAAGTAAAAAATGGCAAAATGGAATGAGGTGCAAAGTGTGGGTTTTATCTGTTTGAGCTGGCGTTCGAATGGCTGCCCCTATGTGACATGTCGCGGTCTAATCTGACCGCAACACCTATCCTAAGTTTAATTGCTTTAACACGTGTTCCTCTCATTGGGATTTAATATTCACCGCAGTTGGTATCCCGAGTGCAGCTCCGCTCGCGATCATTTTAATAGGGAATTAGCCAACATAACCGCTCTCATCAAATCAATTACGGCAAGATTTAACAACAAATATAGAGTGAATTACGCCATTTTCCAGCTGCGCTCGTTTTAAAGCCCCTTCGTCGAAATTTAATCTCGTGACATCTCCAACAAAGCAATACAATAAATTACCGATATAAAACAATATGAAAGCGCGTGGAATGCGTTAGTCTTTGCATTCCTTTCCCGGTGTCATCCCCCAATTACGATTGCCGGCCGGCGGCGGGCGCGGGTGTAGCGTTCGCGCACCCCGCCATCTATCAGAAAACGCGACAGCTCGCCAGAATGATTTATCTCCCGTGTCAACTCGACGCCACTGACGCGACATGCGTCATCGCCAAATAACCCATCGGCTCTCAATTGAAATGCTGTAATTTTTGACCATTTTCGATTGTTTTAATTGTTCCGCATTTGTTTACTATATATTTAATAAATCAGGCATTGTCAGTTATTAAACGCTGCCGACAAAGCAACAAGTTATTTTCATTTATCACCCAAACCCCCAAATGTGTTACGAGCTCTCGCACCGCAGCATCTATGCCAAATATTCCATTTCCTTATTCCTGACATTTTTATTGATCTTTATTCGCCAATTACCCCACAAAGAAGACGATTCCGATGCGCCGACAACCCCAAATAATGTCACGATATAACAGTTACAGATTAAGATCGCGGAATATCATTTCGGCAGTTTAAATTTGTCATCGCCCTTTAGCCCACAATGTAAACAACTCGGATTTTGCACGAAAGGACAAACAATGAACAAACAAATGGGGCATACACAAAAATATAATTTATCAAATGTATTAAAATAATTAGATTTGTTCCTCATCTGACCACTTTGGGATGGAACCATAGCTGTAATGTTTGTTATCTTAATACATATTAACTATTAGCACTCTTTCTTTAATAAAAAAAAATAATAAAATAAAAAAATTATTGAGGAGTTTTATTTCTACGTCGATAAATAAAGGTAATAAAGATGCTACGTTGCGGACAAAACACGAAATCTAGAAGAAGCATTTGCATAAAGTCAGAAATCACGAGTTTACCACCGAGTATAAATTTCTTTATTTTCAGTGAAGAATTCAAAAGTTTGATACGTAACGAGCAAATTCTGAAAGTTATTATGAATTTTGGTATACGTATTCGAAATCACTCATGTTAATGTGAGATTAAAAATAATTATATGGATTGATCTTTATACCTAATTAGACAATTATTTTGATGACAAACATTTTGAAAACTGAAAAAGTTGGAAAAATTTTAAAGCCTAAGTCAAAAACTACGGACGTAAGGAAAAGACTATCAAAAAATAGAACGAAACAATTGTTTTCTTCGATCTTCGTTATCATCGTCAACTTGCCCCACGCTCTCCTACTATTTTACAGACTACGTATTTTGTTCACTTTACAAAAAAATACAACAAAAATTTAAACGTTAGAATTTCAAGTTTCAAGTACGAAAAAAATATCTTAACTTTCTGAGGGCCTTTAAATCAATATATCTGAATTTGAAAAAAAATCCGTATCATTTAAAAATAAAATTAAAAAAACTCATATTTTTCAGTCATTTTTTTATTAAAAATTATTAAAAAATGGTACGAAATTTTTTTAACAAACTTTATTAAGAGCCTAGTATATAACATATAACTTTATGGTACTGCATATTTTCGAGCCATTTAAACCTTAGGTTTTTCCATAACAACATTAACATTATTAACCTGTTTAACTCATTAAAACTCGGTTAAGCGGGATAAGAACTGGTCTGTAAGGTAATGATTTAACCTAAGAACAACGTCCAATTGTAAAAAAACGATTTAATTTATACATTCGCACGACCGCTGGTTTAATATAAATATAAAAAAAACTTTTTATTGTTTTTGAAATAGATATGTTGTTCCATAATAAATACGAATGTTTCGTTAAGCTAAGTAGCTAGTTAAGGTAGGTAATGTTTAAAAACAATTATTTTACATAAGTTATCATTTAAAACATTTAAAACAATTTGAAGCGAAGTAATTATAATACACGTGTCAAACACAATTAAGTTTTTTGCAAACCGTAAGGAATTATAAACAAAGTGTTTGACAAAATACGTGTATAGGGTAAGTCCGACAGAGTTCGCTCATTGGGAAAGCACGTCCAGTACGTAACTATTCCAGCTTTCAGCTAGCAGAGATTAAATAATAATATTGTGTAATATGTATTCGTTGTAACAATGATTTAGAATAAACATATCTAACAATTAACAAAAATACGTTTTAATAAACAAAAGTGGTCGAACCCTTCCAGGCTTACCCTATTTATTTGGGAATATGAAAATATGCATAATTGAGAACACGGAGCACTCCCAGTTATGAATAAAATCGTAAAGTAAAAAATCTCTAATAAATCATAATTTACTGCAAATAGAAAAACAAATAGATTTCGCGTAGTAGCGCAATAAATAAATAACGCTGGCAAACATGCAAACTAAGACAGGTGGGCAGGCACCACACGGTAATAAAATACACCGATTAACATTGTTATAAGGCAATTATCATCTAATTATAGTGAATGAGTGGTTAAAAATGTTGAAGAATGGAATTACGAGCGGTGCATAATTTGTCGCAAAATCCTTTGGATGATGGCCTTTCGTATTGGCTGCCTAATAATGAGAGTAAAATGGGTTTTAGAAAAATGTCCATAATATGTCAAACGTTTTGCAAAAGGTTTGAACTAGTTTTTAGTTGGTTATTTGAGCGGGGATGGAGGGCGTGTAGCGCAGTCCTTACGGCGTGGCTTACGCTGTAAACCACGCCTCTGCGATCGAACTTGCACCTGAACCATAATATTCAAGTGGTATTTGTTTAGTTCCTGTTTTTATATTTGAGAGCTTTCGACTTCCTGGCAACGAATACGCAATCAAGCGAGAAGAATTTATGAAAGCGACATTTTTCTCGGTGTTAATTGCTCACCTGGCTGCAGCACCTGTAACACTCGATGGATTTGTCGCCAGAAAAAGGTGAAGAACGGCGGAAGATTGCCAGAGGTAATCTATTGCTCTGCAAAGGGGTCATCCGATTGTAATAATAGGGTAACGCTCACTTTAGAGGGGAAATGAGACCAGAATATTTTATCTTGAATACATTATTCAAGGAGGGAATACGAGAAAAATATGGTATTAGTGGATGGAATTCCGAAAAACACGATTTACAGGTGCACATCTACATCTTAGATTGCTGATCTTGTTTGCAATTTGTTATTCAACACTTCATATTTCATAAGCTGGGCGCAATTGACACCGAACCTGTCTCGGCCTCTTGTCTTATCAATAAAACAAGAACTTTTTTGGAAAATTTCATCATCGCGGACTGGACACGAGGAGGCCACAAAGACCAAGCTGTCACCGATATTGTGTACAATTTACTGTTTCATAATATGTTCTGGCGATATTAAAATTTGTCGTGATTGATGGAACTTAGACAACAAACGGTTACAGAATAGAAAGCGGGGAGCGCTCTCGACAAACCTTTTATTGTTGTAGAACATTGTGGTATCTCGATGACATTTTTTACCCTGAAGTGAAATTTATTAGGTTATTTTGTTCATCAGTTTTTTAGCTTTTATTAAACTCTTTTATCTTCGCGGAGAACTTTATCATTTAGACCCCACGCAAATAAATAAAATTAGATTTTTGCTGCAGGTGCCTCTGGTCTAGACGAACAATGTGCAATCCTTGAATATTTTGCCACTTATCTGCGTTACGGTATAATCCCAATAGAAAATTCTTATGTAAATGAAAGCTTTTTATATTCCCGACGCCATTATTACGAGAATACCACCTCTAACGACAGAATAAACAGTCGTGGAAAAATTCAGTTTACACATTTGATTTCCTCGAACCACTGAAATGAATACTGAATTTTATTACGATGGCTGGCAACTATAAAATATATATCCTTAATTTCGAAGGTGGTAAAATAAATAGCGTCCGCGTATTATAAAATGCGAGTGTTATTTCGCTTTGAAGAGCCAAAATTAATTAATAATAAATTGGATGAAGCATTTGAGTTTTGATTATGGCGGTTAGGCATATGAAATCCGAGCCCATTGATGCGGAATAACCCCTATAACATAGTGTAATAATCTGGTGGAAATCGCATTCCTGTCCGATGATAAATACTAACTCTCGCAATATCTTCTTCCAAATAAAAGGTCCATTTTACAAATGTTATCACAGTAATATATTTATAGGTCGTAACAATCCCTGCTCGTTCTGTATCATTTCATTTCACTCATTCCAGTTATGTTTTGTAAATTTATGTCCCCAAATATTAGGTCGTGTTTCTGACAGCCGTGGTTTAGAAGGTATATTTCCGCTGCGGTTACGTTTGTCTTGCCAAAGCAATAACCGCCTTCTTACTTTCCTAAATAAATGTCAATGATTTAAACGGGATTATTATTGCAGGGTCGCCCTCTACTTTTCATTTCTGCTCTAACCGCAATGGCACAATTACTGTCAAAATTTTACAAATGCGACGTGTTTTCCTTTCTAAATACAAGTAGAGATCTAATGGTTTAATTAAGTATTTTTTCACTCGACAAAATAATGATCTGTTAATTCCTCCTGCTTTCTTATTTTACAATTGTCACTAAAACGCAAAAAAGGGACAATTTTAATTTTTTATTCTACATTGCCGCAATTTCTTTCTCAAATTTCGAGCAACTTTATTTTACTTGTAAGGTATTTATTGTATAGATATAGAAAATTATTATTAGTTGAGGTGAATTACTGAGTATAAACTAATAAAATAGGTTTTTTTTTTATACTTACACACTCAGGTTTAGCAATAATCGTAATGAGTTGATTAAAATAACCAAAATTGTTACTAAAATGTAGCTCCAGAAAACAGTATAAATCGAGTTTTAATGATAATGTAAACGTTTTTAGTAACATATTTTGGTTGTTGGTAACAGATTAGTGTGTAGTAACTTGGATACATTTTACAGAGTAAAATTAACGTAGCTTATTAAAAACTGAGCCCTGTTAAATTCCTAGTTAACACACAAGGTTTATATGTATTCAACTTTTTGAACGACGATTTTTAATAAAGAAAACAAAATTAAATTTTTACTGGACGTCAAAAGAAGACGGTGCAGTTTCAGTCAAACCTAAATAAATACCATAAATAATTTCAGTCAAGCAGCAATTAAAAAATTTCTTTATTTCTACGAATAACCACGACATTATATTAATTCTTTTTCGATGTACGTATTTTATAAATGTCTCTAAAGGACAGTGTTTTTTGTAAATCTTTACCGCACTGAGAACTGTAAAAACGCTTCGAAATAGTCAATCGAATTATTTTAATAATTTTAATGTGGATACCTACAGTTGTTAAAATCTTGTCTCTTGTCTCCAAATCAACTAGACTCAAATAATACAAAGTCGCTAAAAAGTATGAATACAGCTAAATATTATAAAAACTATTCATCATAACTTATTACCTTATTAAAATTTGGCATATAAGTTTAAAAGTATTTAAATTCTACCGTTTCAGATCAAATTTCTATCTCCCTTTATTCTGGGAATACATGGCTAACTTTTTTTTAATGGCAAATGGGTTTAAATTTTAGATTTTTAAGCACGTAAAATACACGTAAAATAAGTAAATGTTAAGAGGGTAAAGTGCATAGTTAGTGGCCAATTAAGCAAATATCTAACTTTGAAAAATTATTACCACCTTCAGAATGAAGATATAGATAATTGCGCGATTCCAAACTAAAGATTGAGTGTGTACAAGATCCCAATTATTATATAATGTTATAAATTTGATTCTTTTTTATAATTTTCTATTTATTTTTATAAATTCTTTACTTATTAACTGCAAGAAATTCAGTTATTGGCCGGGTCGAAAAAATGTGACATGTAATAAAATAACAGTTTAAAAAAAAACATTTATCTGTATCCATACTTATTAACGACGCTATATAAGTCTTTTATGTTAAGCTAATTATGTTAAAAAATGTGAAATGTTACGTTTATCCTAATATAGGTACTTTGTCAGGTTATAATTTGCTTTTAAGGTCATTTTTGCTTATGTCTGGTTGCCACTTCCTCTTTAAAATATGTAAAACAAATGAGTAGACAGATAGATGAATATTTTTTACTTGTATACATAATCAAGATATGACTAACAATAATAAAATACAGAAATATATTTGTGTTATGATTTATTCTCAAAACTAAACAAACAGTCGACATTAGAAAAATTCTCCACAAATAGTGTCAACGTGAGACCACTTTTCTCATAGTGACCAAAAACATAGACCTCCAAACCAGTTATAATTTAAACTACACTTCCTTTTTTCAAAAAAATAAAAAATATAAAAAACTAAATATTTAAAAAAATATTTTAATTATTAGGTGACGTATTTGCATTTTTGCGCTAGAATTTTGCCCGTCACCTAAAAATATCAAATCTAAAAACTAAAGAATCAAATCGCCGACCAAATCGGTTTTTTGTTCGGGAATAATTGAAAGGAGGTAAAACGGGTGTTTAATATTTGGCTCTTTCGAAATCCCCTGTGAAATAATTCCTGGAGGGAAATCTTTACACGTTTTTAAACGGTAGCGTGACAAGAAGTCAGTCCCCTCAGTTTAATTTAATCAGTATCTGAATGAGCTAACTTTTCATTTATTTTTATACTTTGTGACTTCTTTCTTATTGCTTGTGAAGGTGCGTTTGCATCTCCCTTGATCCTATTTAGTCATTTATATTGCTTTAATTTGCGCCGCTTATAGCGTAATCAGTCCAGTTTGTGTGAAGCAATTTAATTAAGAAAAGTTCGAGCGATAAACAAGTTTGAAGTGTGAAGTAGAGCATATGTTCGGAGTTTGTGTTGCAAATATCGGGATTTATTGGTCGCAATTTATCAGATTCCCTGGGAAACAAAGGAGAGATCCCTACGTGAACCCTATTTAGATTTTCAGAGAGTTCGAACGGAGCGAGATAGTTTAAATTTAAAAGTACAAAGAGGGTCGAAAGAATGCGGCGATATTTTAAAATGTTATCTGGATTGGAAGTATCGGACTTGGTGCTACAATGTATGTAATATGTCGGGTATGCCGGCTTAGATATACTTGTTAGCCTAGCGGCGAAGGCGGCGCAAGGCGGGGCTTCACAAGACGGTCGAATGTGGAAGCGACGCCGCCGTCGGGACGTCCGACTCCAAAGACGCCCGTTCAACTTTTACGCTAAATTGCACCGAAACACAACCGAACTCCATACCGCCATTTTAGCAAACAGCCCATATTTTCAAAGGGTGATTCATGCAATTACATCGAAACTCGAATCATATACACGAATGACACATAAAACTGCACTGACACGACCATGCAGGGTCTCGCCCGACTGTCACAAACTGCATATAAGGCCCCTGTCCGGGCGCTCCCCCATTCATCTAATAACGTGGATGATGGAACTAATTCCTGTCACAATACCGTTTTTTCCGAAGATAATAAGAAAAATCTTGTTTGGTTTGAAATGTTATTACCCCCAGGCATACTATCACCCAGATTATATTAAAGAATAGGTACCGAAGTAACCCTTGAACTGCTCTAAGCTCGAAACGTATTTCGCGAAAAGCAATTTCCAGGTTAGTTCGCGGTTGACGATGTTTTTACCATCTCTCTCGGACGCGCCCATAGGCGCATCCAGCCGTTTCCCTCCTGTAGATTGCTGTAGATCGTGGCAATTTGCTGCAAAGTGCTCCGATAACAC
Organism: Tribolium castaneum; assembly: GCF_031307605.1. Lineage (NCBI taxonomy): Eukaryota > Metazoa > Arthropoda > Insecta > Coleoptera > Tenebrionidae > Tribolium > Tribolium castaneum. The sequence goes on along the minus strand of NC_087403.1, from coordinate 5,436,287 downwards.
TAGGGCTCTGACATATGGCTACACATGCTGCTAAGAAGATACGATATAAACAAACACTTCTTTGCATATCTTATGTACCCGGGATAATAGGGATGCCAGGAGGGTAGTTTCCGAGACCATTATGACATAATAGGGTATTGAGCGCCTTATTACAACGTCCTTTAAGATGTATTACCTTTTTTGTGCCGTATTATTTAAAACATGTAAATTAACTCGACCTATTTGTCACCAAATTATTTATGGTTACCTCTCTCACGACCCAAGCCAAACAACCCGTCAAAAGCTGGTCGTGCCGCTTACTGCCTTTGCGAGAGTCGGCACAAATTGGCGAAATTCACGTGTAATAACAATAAGTGAAACTGTACAAGTGAGAAATTGATTGACTAGATACCGATTACGTCCGACTGCCACTAATGCATTTGCTGATTCGATTTGGACAAAATCAGAATGACCCGTTCCAGTTGAGTTGTCAGGAAGGGAGGATCAGACGGGCCGAGTTCAGACACTCATACACGCGTTTAGTTTTTATGGCGGCATTTAGCGAGATCACATTCCACGCATTTCCACCACTTTATCCATTGTCACAAATCGCAGCTCGGTCCCTACAATTACCTAAGTATTTATTGTCTCAGACGCGACAATAGGAAAGGCCACATTTCAAAATAAAACCAGGTATTTGCGGTGCTACGCTCAACGCTGAACGGCTTACCGCTGACTACCTATAAATTTAATGTGATTGGACGATATGTCGCCTCCACATCTTACGCACAAAACACATCTGCACCCGATTTTCACCCCATGACATTGCCATTGCCTCGTTAATTCACAATCATTACACAGCTCGAGCGATTTCGTCCTCCTTGAATCAAAAACGATTTCCCTAAACCAAAAATCACTAAAGCGTTTTCCGATCGCTTTAGTACATTTTTCAAAAAGAAGCGCAATTTTTACCGAAATTCGCCAAACCACCGAATCAAATTTGTAAACATGTAAACATAATCGTCAAAAATAATACAAATATTCACCAAACTATAATGTATTTGCGATTTGCAAGCGTTTATGCTTGTTTTTCATTTAAATGCTCAACTATTTCGCAAAATTTCGTCCAAAATTAGAGGCAAAATCGTTACTTCGGTTGAAAATTATGTTATAAATGACTTAAACACCACGTGATAGGGGTCCGGGTCCCAACAATTCTAGTCAAAAGTAAATTTATTACATATGTAGTTAGATAATAAATACATTATGCATTATTAATGCAATTATTTCGACAAAAATAAACCGATTCTTGAATTTTTCGAGAGAAATTCTGAGCTGAAAATCTACTAAATCGGTTTTATATCAACATATTAGACATAGAATTGTAATTACATTGCGAATTGGTCAAAAGTTAGCAAAAAAATCGCCAATCGGGTCGATAATCATGTTACAATATTATGTTAAAGTACTTCTTGTTGGATTTTCTTGGGTTTTTAAACTTTCTTTTATTTAGTTATATTAAAGTATATAAGTAGATATTGAGGTGTTTAAAACACGCGTGATTTTTCGAGCACGACGGCGTGGTCGGAGTGTTCAAAATTGAGCAAGTGACCTGATCAGTTATCTACGAATACATTACATATTTTTTTATTGGTACCCTTTGAAACTATAAATACTGATATTAATATTACAAGAATTCAAAAAATCATTTTAAATTGTTGAGATTTGTATTAACTGCAAATCACCCTTCTTATTGGTTACAAGTCTTTTGGAAATGATGTTGTAAAACTGTTATTCAAATGTATAGTACGGTTTTTTGAGTTTAAGGTCACGTAAAGCAGCTCTGCCCCTCTAAAAGTTGTCAAGATTGGGGCCTGTCATATAGCGTGTTCCAATAGTTTTTTGGGTGCATGAATGTGTGGGAAAGTGTGGTGGTGGTGGAGTATAGGCAATTATTTTGACAAAAATAAAACGATTCTTGAATTTTTCGAGAGAAATTTTGAGCTGAAAATCTACTAAATCGGCTTTATATTAACATATTAGACATAGAATTGTAATTACATTGCGAATTGGTCAAAAATTAGCAAAAAAATCGTCAATAAAGTATATAAGTAGATATTAAGGTGTTTAAAACACGCGTGATTTTTCGAGCACGACGGCGTGGTCGGAGTGTTCAAAATTGAGCAAGTGACCTGATCAGTTATCTACGAATACTTTACATATTTTTTATTGGTACACTTTGAAGCTATAAATACTGATATTAATATTACAAAAATTCAAAAAATCATGTTGAATTGTTGGGATTTGTATTAACTGCAAATTACCCTTCTTACTGGTTACAAGTTTTTTGGAAATGATGTTGTAAAATGTATAGCACGGTTTTTTGAGTTTAAAAGGGCACGTAAAGCAGCTCTGCCCCTCTAAAAGTTGTCAAGATTAGTGCCTGTCATGTAGCGTGTTCCAATAGTTTTTTGGGTGCATGAATGTGTGGGAAAGTGTGGTGGTGGTGGAGTATGGGCAATTATTTCGACAAAAATAAACCGATTCTTGAATTTTTCGAGAGAAAATCTACTAAATCGGCTTTATATTAACATATTAGACATAGAATTGTAATTACATTGCGAATTGGTCAAAAGTTAGCAAAAAAATCGCCAATCGGATCGATAATCATGTTATAATATTATATTAAAGTACTTCTTGTTGTATTTTCTTGGGTTTTTAAACATTCTTTTATTTAGTTCTATTAAAGTATATAAGTAGACTTTGAGGTGTTTAAAACACGCGTGATTTTTCGAGCACGACGGCGTGGTCGGAGTGCTCAAAATTAAGCAAGTGACCTGATCAGTTATCTACGAATACTTTACATATTTTTTATTAGTACACTTTGAAACTATAAATAATGATATTAATATTACAAAAATTCAAAAAATCATGTTGAATTGTTGGGATTTGTATTAACTGCAAATCACCCTTTTTATTGGTTACAAGTTTTTTGGAAATGATGTAAAATGTATAGTACGGTTTTTTGAGTCTAAAAGAGCACGTAAAGCAGCTCTGCCCCTCTAAAAGTTGTCAAGATTAGTGCCTGTCATGTAGCGTGTTCCAATAGTTTTTTGGGTGCATGAATGTGTGGGAAAGCGTGGTGGTGGTGGAGTATGGGCGGAGTTGCCCAAGATGGTGGTTTCCGGAAGCGGCATGGTAAAGACATCGCGCGTATCTTTGGAGGCGTAATAGGCATGTTAACGCGGCAATGCCTTGGCAATTACCATATTTTATGCTGCAAGTAGCGAGCTGTTGAGACGGCGAGCGTTAATCCAGAGGACAGGTATTCCATTAGCCAGTTTTCACCCTTCCGCGTTATCTTTCTCTCAAGTTTTTGCAATTGTTGGTGATATATCTTTTAAAAGCGGCAAGGTGGGGTCGAATTTTGGCGTGTGGAAGTGTGAATCAGAGATGCTTCCTTTGAGAGCGCCACCTTTTGATCGGTGAGCCGCGTCGATCTGCTCTCGAGCCGATGGTGTAAACGTCAAGGGGACAGCCACCGTAAAAACTCTGATACTAACATAATTAAAGTACAAGCAGTGTAATTTTACTTAATTAAATTCCCTTCTTTGGGCGGAGGACAGAGCGAGCGCCACACGGCAGGGAGACGATATGAACTTTTTCCACCCGATGAACATTAAAACTCGGCATTTAATTTCATCAGAGATCTAAGAGGAGATTTTTGACCATAAAAAGAAGCGACGGTGAGCTCGTTCCGCGTCTTGTCAGATCGTACTTTCGAGGGTTACGTCGAAACAGATGGACATTTACTGTTATCGCGACTCCGCGAAAATAAAAACATAAAAGCGTGCCAGGGGAGGATCCGCCTGATTGACGACAATGAGAGTAATAATGGCATAATTACCGTGGTCGAAGAGGAAGCTGGTCTTGGCGAGGGCGTGGGCGGCGGGCGGAAGACCCGGAACGGAGAACGCGTAAGCGCCGCTCCCGGTGAATCCACCCCCAAACAAAGGTCCTACTGCAACAAAGGAACACATCAACATGCAATTCAACGGCGCGCTATGCCACTCGCACGATATTAAAAACCGCACTCTACAAATTTCACCTTTCGACGAAAAACGGTTCCAAAACAACGGTTCCCTTTTCGTCCAAAGACGAATCAGGCAGTTCCGTCCCATAAATCAATTACTGAACCAAGAGTATGTAAAGCAGGAAATCCAGAGCCAATCCCCACCCTTTGGAACCACTTAACATCAACCACCGCGTTCGTGACCCGAGCTGAAGATTCCGTGAAATCGTTTGACTTTTTTAATTTCCTACAGCGATGAGCCCGTTCTACAAACAGTAGTGGGAAAATGTCGGCATTTTGAAAACAATTCAGACATAAATAAGTTGTCTGCAGCTTTTCGGTCTACAGAATGCGGGATACACGCTGCCGCTTGTTGCTACACGTGAACACCGGTCGCTGATACAGAAGGATATAAATTACGCGCCTTTTGAAACATTAACACTTCTTACTGCACAAAATTAATTCGTGGCCTACCGATTGCGCCAATTACCAACATACGCCGAAAAGCTCCCAATAATAAAATCGTTTCTCTCCATAATTACTTCCGCTCAATAATTCGTGTTTCATAACCGTGACAGTAGCAATTAGCAATTGTTAAATCATAATTAATTTCCCAAAAAAGTTATAAAGTCATCCGCATAATCCCATTTGCAGTTTAACAAGTAATTGTCAATTAACACAAAGTAATAACAGAAGATTAATGACAACTTATACTCAACAGAACAAATTGACTTAAAACGCAATGCTACGCTGCTTCAAATAATAAGTGTCAGTAGCTAAGTAAATATTCTTTTGTTGTGCGCTAAATTATGGCCGGATTTTATGTCGCAAAAAACAAAAGAGTAGTCTATGTTTAGATGAAACAAATTATAGTAATAGGTTTAAAAAATTGGATTTAAAGAAATCCAAATTTGGGCTGGATATTAATGATTATTTGGGTTTGCTCAAAAGTGGGGCTTTGTTCGCGTTTGATGTGTCGTCCCTCGACCGAGGGTTTGAGATTGCCGTCGTAAAATATCGAGTAGAGAATTGGTTTTATGAGATGCACGGTAGTCGCAAATGAAAAAAGTCAAACATATGCCAATGTTGACATGCACTGAAAGTCAAAAAGTCGCAAGTCAAATGGACGATAGGAATAAATCGTCGAGGCCTCGGTGGAGCTTTGACAGAGTTGACAGTCGGCAGATGTGGACTTCGGGAGCCTTGCATGGGCAAAGTCCCATTGCAGGAGCGATGACTGGATGATAAGGTAATAAGCGGACCAGTCCAATATTTAAATACATGAATTATGTAGATGTGTACTTATTCGATTGGACATATTGATACTCCGTTGGCTGTTATTAATAGTCACAATTTACACACAATACAATTCCGAACTCTGAAAGCAACGTTTGAATACAATTTATATTCAAATGAAACGTTCATTTGTAATTGCAAGAAACTTCTGCTGCATGCACCAAACAAATCTCACACATCATCTAGCAGTAATTTGATCAAGTCTCGGCAATCGCGGAAAAAATCTGAGGAGGTATAAAAATTTTACTGTCGAGTAATTCTGTTAGAGCGACAAATTTTGAAATATGAACACATACAAAGTTACATAAAAAGCCATGTTTGCAGTAAATATAATAACAATAAAACGTAAATTGATTTCTCACGGGGCATAGGGTATCTCGAAGGAGACACGGTTTCCGATTCACAGCTGGAGAGGTAATATGTATCTCCCGTTGTAGGCAAGACTGAATTAATCGGAAAAATTGGCGCAGTCGGCAGGTTGCGTGCATGACCAGCTTCTAATACCAAATCTGCGGTGTAATCGATCAATTTAAAAAAGTAATAAACGGTAAATAAGCCCGCGAGGGATCAATTAGGGTGTTATTTGTCAAGCAGGCACCCATAAGTGACTTCTGGACACCTGCTTTACGGTCCACTGCACTAAATAGCCGTTTGCAATGCTCATTTTAAGTGTGCCACCGAGTCATTGAAAAGGGAGAAGGTACGGTGAGTCCTCGACAGGGTAACTTCCCCTCGACCCGAACCAACAGTGTCATTCCACCGAGATTAATCCTATTACGAGACTCGTATTTGACCGATAATTCAGGCGTAACCGTTATAAACACCACTATTTAGACGGATGTATTTCATGTTCTACAAAGCTAACAATTTGTCAACAATAAAACATGGCCAAATCCCGCGCACCCCGGTTACACTTTTTAATCGCCCCTCTGACCCCTTCTTACGAACTGTTCGGAAAATTTCGCCAAAATTTGGCGAAAATCGCATGACTCTGAATGCCTATTGAAATTATTGTGTCCTGACGGCCAGCTCCGGAAGTCTAAAGAAATGCCCAAACGTCATTACCTTTTACGGTTCTTTAGAATTGGAGGAATTTGTACCTACGATTTTATCTACTTCCTCTCTTTACCTACCGAGATTTATTGCCATTCACACCCCTTTGAAGATTAAAAAGCTAACAACCGGCTCAATATTTACACACGAATTTAGAATGATCAAATAAAAACGGTAAGCTGCTGCGAAATCCTCAAATGAATTACAGAAGTCATTACGCCATTTCGGGCCAACTGCTCACGCCCCACTAACACAAAAAATTTTAACTGATTTTGTTAGATGCGGTACCATTTTGGCCAAGATACTTAGAAATATATTTGCATTTGAGAAAGAAGAAAGCTGCCAACATTGTTTAGAGACAAAAAATTACAAAGCTCTCTCAGAAAAATAGAGATCCAAAAAATTTTTCCTAAAATAAAGGTTTCAACGTAATACATTAAACTGCCCTTTGTTGGCTGCAACCGTTTTCAATTTTTCAGATTCACATTACTGGCCTCATTTTTACCTCAAACGGAAGAAAACAAATATTTAAGGAAAAAGATGGTTAATTTTCGTGAGAATTGCGAAATACGCCTTGACTAGTTTTCTACTTGGATTTTTAATGCTAATGTATGCTAAAAAAGCAACGTCGCACATTTCAAGTATGTCTCTCCGTTTGCATGTAATGGAGACATATATCAAATACTTTCACTTGAATTCAGCGAAATTACCATAACAAGATTTATGTAAAGTTAATTTGAGCCATGTGATTGAAAAAATGCGACAAAATGCATTATTTATTGTATAGTAATTAAGAAATAAAATCATATTTCATTTCCGCGCCTCGTTAGTGAAGTATTCGGTTCTAATTACGTTGTCTAAAATGGAAGTTTAATTTGTCAAGTAAAGGGCAAGTGAGATGAGATAAAGCGAGCGTTAGAGAAGTGGCAGTGGTTGGAATTGCGACCGGTTATGGTATGTCTGGTTCGATAAATTCGGGTATAATTGATATGTGAAACATGGCAAATAAAATAACCGTTTTGACTGTTTGAAGTGAAATGATGTAATTACGCATTTTCCAGGGAGGAAAACGTGATTTGTATGCACGCGTCGTGCTACTTGTTAGCGGTCGGCGTGTGGAAGCGTCGCGACGCCGAATTCCCAGCAACACGTACAGCTAATTGCGCACTGATGAAAACGTGCGTTTTACTCTTTGACCGAGGAGTTATAGCCGATTTGAGGTTGGAAAATGGTCATAATGGCCCGGTTATGCCGTAATTAAACGGTCGATGTTTGTCGATGACGTCTCAAAGTGTGAGAGTTTTTGCGATATGGCCAAGACGGCGTATGGCTTTGTCGCCGATAAATTATCCCATTACATCAATCGCTGATATTTTACGATGACTTTATGGCCAAGTGTTGCAATGGTGAGCACCCCGCGCCCAAGAGCCGGAGTGGTGACGCAAAGCCAGCGATTTAACATTGATGTCACTCAGAGTTATAACTCTTGCTTATATTTATGAACCTGTATCTTGGCCTCGCCGAAAACATCGGAGGAGCTGTAATGTGCTGTATGCTGTCTGTCGCCGAAGATATATAGCACCTGGGCTAACCGCAAACTCTATAAATTCCTTGCAAAACGCCGATGCTGCTGCTGCTAGCCAAAGATCTACCGAAAATTTTTCACCCACTGATCCAAAACCATGCCACCTCTCACACCTATGACCCACTTGACAGTGCAAAGAATGAATAAAGAAAAAGAACAACGAACAGAAAACATTTTATAAACGTTAAGAAAGAATAAAGACGAATATTGAAGATAAAATAATAAAGAATAGCAAAATGAAAACAAAATACAGAGAAAAGAAAACAAAGAAAGAGACAGAAGATAGCGAAAGAATAAGGACATAAAAAAATTAAAAACCGAAAAGAAAGAATGCTTACAAAAAAAAAACAAATAAAAAACAAAAAAATAAAATAGAGAAAAAGAACACAGAACGAATAAAGGTAACAAAAGTGCATAAAAGGTTAGTACTGGATTAAAATTTAATTATTAAAACAGCGATAACAAAAACAAAAAGTCATGAATACTTGGAGAACTGGCAAAAACTTATTTTTCTCTTTTCCTCTAACATTTGCTAAATCAGAAATTAAGAAATTCATTCACTCAATTGCTAGCTTGTTTGTCTTTACTTAATTTTCTTCTTGAAGTAAGTACCAGTCAATTTTTTGCAATTCATGCCCCATTTTTATTATACTCTATGTGACAAACTATATGAAAAAATAAAGAATTAATTAAAAATTGTGATTAAACATCAAAAGTTTTAGACTGAACTGCAGGAACTGAGTATACGGATGGATTCACTTATTAGTTATTGGTACTAAGAAATTTGAAGCGATTCAGTTTCAAAAAGTTGTGAGCGTTATTAGGGACAGGGTGGCATCTTTGTGTAACACCGCTGGTGGAATCCGTAAATTTGTAACTAATTGAGCGATGAAAATGACGCGATTTCGTTCTTCTAGCGACAGACGTAAACAGAGTGATTTGTCTGTGTAAACAGGGTGTGGAGGATATCACACTAGTGAAAATGACACTGACATTTCAATTTGAATGTTGGGTGCATGTTCGCTTTCGGTCGACGCTGTGTGGTAACTGCTCCGGCAGGCGTCGAGGGGTTCTGCCAAACCGACGCTTGATTACACTAGTTTAACTTGTTATTGAATACACTTCGTTCCAAATTGGTCATTACTCGCAGCAGTTTTACAAAACTGCCGAATTCTCTGGCGAGATTAAAAATGACACGCATGAGGGAATCGAAATCCAAGTATTAAATCGCTTGTCAAAACGAATTTCGAGTGTGGGGATGCGTATTATTACGAATTCAATTAAGAAGATACACACATCTCGTAAGGTGACAAGTAAATCCCCCACAATTTTAAATCCGGGATCGGGTCGGAACGTGTAACATTTTTACATGACAAAAAGGTTGTCGAATGTAAAAAGGGGATTCTGCATGTTATGATCGTGTTAAAGAGCCGACTTATTCATCTGAGTAAAGTCGACGCCTTGAAGCGTCGGCGGCTCATCGCCAATCTGAATTGTTAATGGGGCCAGGGGTGTACTAAGATAAAAACGCCACAATCGGATCCCATCGCGCACCATAAACTACATTGTTATAGCATTGCTGTTTTTCCATTTATTGGTGATCGACGGTGTTTACGTTTATTTATAGCCGCTAAGCCGCCGACCAACTCTATGACGGGAAAGCGATAGTAAAACAAACTGCCGTTTACAGGCTTAACCCTGATTTACACCACAGGATCACAAGCACTAATGTCCCACCTTCGAATTATTACTACTATTTTTAAAGACTCATTTACGGGCACTCAGCCTTTTAGCATAAACCACAAAAAGTACAAGCGTATTTTTTCGAACGCATTGGCGCAGTCGGTAGGACGGCAAAGTTATGGTTGTCTCTTTAACGGGTGCGTTTATTGAGGGCGTGGAATCACGTGTAAAATCGTATTAATTATCACCTGGATGCCGACCGAGCACGACTTAATAGATTCAGCAGGGAGCGAGAACTAGCCTGACGAGATTGACGAATGTAATTGAAACCAGACCTGTTAAATTATACAATCTGTAGAAGCGGTAAGTTGACAAAACACTGGTAGGATTTATCATTTGTCACAAAAATGCATACCTAACAAACCGCGGCATTCGTTTTGCAAAAAGTTACGACCGTTTCTGCATTTCAATTAAAAATGTGCAAACATTAGCTCGTCATTTATGCTCGGCGAAATTCCATAATTGATTGTGTTAGTAAAATGTTGGATGCCCGCGTAATGAAAGCCACTTTACGCGAGATAAAGGCATATTTCAGTTTAAAAACCAGATATAATAAGACGCTCTGATAATCGACGCCAAGCGTCGGGACGCGAGCCGCGGTCGCTCTAATGAATGCTTTCGGGCCGAGCAATGATACCCTCTTTTCCGTAATTATTACCTTCTCTTCTTCTCCAAGCAATAAGCTCGTATCTACGCGACTGCCCTTTTACCACTTACTGCCAAAAGCTAAAACATTATCTGTAATGATTCACTCAAATGTCATAATTTATTACCAACACTTTGTTCCTCACACATTCATACCCCATGGAGCACACTACTCGACCGCAAATACTCGTTCAACTCTCTAAATTGCCTCCACATCTTATTTTCATACTGACCATTACGCCAACAAAACACTTTTTCGCTACATTGTAACGCCATCACACATCAGCAAAACAAACCGCCACCACAACCAACAACATTATTTTCACTCGCTTTCGTACACGCAAACCAAAATGCGAACGGCTAAGCAAAAATTGTCCAAAAAATCCAACTCGTGAGCTAAAAATACCCGGATTTTTTTAAACAGATTTAAGACAAAAACGACAACAGAAAGCCCTACATTTAGAAACATAGTTGCCAAACAACACAGTGAAACCTCCCAATAACGGACACCTCTCAACAACGGACAATTCAAGATTCCCCATCGGTGTCCTTTGGTGACAGGTTTTACCGTATAAGAAAAATGCAATAAAAAATACAAGAAAATTACAAGTAAGAATCAGAAAATTTCACAGTAAACTACAGTAGGCATTTTACATGATAAGGAAACAGTTTTGAACAGAAATTGATAAAATTAGATACTCGGTGTGTTAAGAAGACTAAAGTGGGAACACAAATAAAGTGAAGTAAAAAAATGAAATAATATTAAATAGCAAAATGAAGGTGCAGATTTTGTAAATTCTGCAACAAATTGGTTGGCAAACAGTGTGCGTGTGTTGCGAGCAATTAATAATGGCAGTGGTGGCGTAAATATCATCTTGACAAAGGCGGAGTAAAAATGAGCGTCAATTTAATTGCCCCTGTTGAAAATTCGAGTGAGGAGCGGTATGTGGGTGTAGGTGGTATTATTGGCACCGAACAATACGGAAAGTATTTTTATGGTTTAACGGTCTTCCTCCGAGGATATATTACTTTCATTTCGAATCAATTGCAATCCATCTGGGGGCCGAGGGCCCGAGCGGAGAAATCATTCTCACCCGCAATTAATGACAATCGAAATTAAAAACGTAAAGACCGTTATTGGTCGTATTTTGCGTCCCGTTCGGCAACAAATCAAGCCCCGATTTATTATAACGAAATTCTTACGTAAATGATTCGCTCGAGGTTCAGCTGAAAACGAACCAACGAAGAACAGGAGTAAAGCAATCTAGAAACATTATTGGATGTTACTGTGTTTTGCGGTGTGAAAAGCCGCAATAACAAATCATATGTAAGCTTTTACTAACAGATTTTAACTGTCTATGTAATGCTAACATAATGCGCGGTGTTATGAGGGAAATTGGGTTTACGCGTGATTTTAACGACCATGGCGGTTTGTGTGTTTTGTGGTTTTTAGTTTTTACTTATACTCTACATACTTATTCTCCAATTATTTTTGTATACTACATACTTCCGAATCACTCGCTCGAGTTCGCGCACAGTTGCGATAAAGTATCAGGAAGTCGATGATTTCTTCGAATATCTATGTTTCATTCACTGGATAATGACAAATTAAATTATGGCGATATCGCAAAAACGCGAAATAAAATACCGTTTAGATTAATAAGAAAGTTGTCGTTTCCGATTAAACTGGATGAGGTATCCTATTTCTGTCGCAATTAATAATAACGAAACCTACGAAAATAATAGAGTTTTAAAATAGTGCAAATCAGCTTGTGGCTACTGTTTCAATAGCAAATAAATTGCGATAAATTTGCTTAGTGTCAGTAATAAAAACGTTTTCGAGTTGATGTTTCTACGGATATTAATGTGTAAACGATTTGTTACATTTCCAGGTGGCCACAAGCCACTTTAGCGGAAGAACAATACTGAACATTATCTGTTTATTTAGCCTAAGCAGTTGGGTTCCATCTCAATATATAAACAAAACTGAGCGGTCTTAGACAAACAAATAAAAAGCCATTTCATTTCTGTATGATATATTTATTTTTGTCCACCAACTTATGCATCAAATCATACATTGTTCCAAAGAAAATAACTCGCATACTCACGCGTTAACAATGAATTATCAAAGAAAATCTTTCCTTTTCATCTTCAGATACGAACTGTAATCAAACGAATCTTCAAGAAAACTTGGCCCCGTTATCTTATACGTTTCTTTAATTTCGTGAGAATTTTGATGAAGAAAACGACAGTGATTTTCCTGTTTTTGTAGTTTATTTTCTGTAAATTTTCAGCCGGTCTAATAACCAGGTATATCGTATCATTTATAGCAGTGTTTCCCAACCGACGCTAGAAATGTCGGAATTTATTGTATTTATTTATTTAAAAAATACAAAAAATACTAAAGTATTAGTTTTTTTAATTCGTGTTTATTAACATTTATTCAGTTAAATATGTACAACCAGAAAAATAAATGCCCCACCAAATTTTATTGTTTTCTTATAGCTATACAAGGGGTTCGTCAATTTCTGTCAAATTTTAGGAGTTCGCAAGGTATGACGAAAAGTTTGGAGACACTGATTTAGAGGATAAAAGCAATTATTATTTTTGAGAAATGGGTTTATAAAAACTAAGTTATTTGTGTTAAATTGACAGACTTTATTAAACTTTCTTGTTAATTAAATTGCACACTTCAAAAAACAGATATTTTTAATAATCATATTATCTTCTCAGTATACAGGTCTTTTTTTTCGGACAACAGCACAGCTGCAAGAAATTTCGAAAAAATGTCTCACAAATATTTTTTTTATAAATTACAAAAATTTTTTACAATAATACACTCTTTGTTATTATTGTTTCTATATAGGTTTAAAGGATTAAAGTTACCAAACACGTAATCATAAAGTCTAGAAAATTATTGTTAAGTTTAAAAGACGTAAGTAAGCCTTTTGTAATGAAAGTATTTTTATATTTATATAAAATGTTTGTTTCTTGGAAAGAAATTGTGACAAAACAATTCGAAAAATTTTACAAAATCTCCATTCGAAATGTACGAAAATTTTTGAATTTTCTAATACATCATCTTAAATCACAGAAAGATTTTTTCCTTTTGTGGTTATTGGTGTAATGTGAACCGGTTTGTAAAATTAAAGATAATGTAAATTGTCAACATTTCGCATTATAATTATGGTACTGTCTTAAAGAAGCTGAAAATAAAAATCAGTGAAACGTGAAACAAGCCTGTCCAAATTATCGCAACAAACACACAAGAAAAAATAATAATAATAATAATAATAATAATAATAATAATAATATAAAAAATAAAAAAAACATCTAAGCGAAATCCATAGTTTTTAAGAAAAATTTATTTCAGGAAGTTCTGAAAATTCCACAATTAAAAAAAGCGAATTATTATTTAGTTTACAAAGGTAGAATTAATACTGTCCTTAATATAACAGCACTTTTTATGACAGAATTTTAGTCATAAGAATTTTTGAGGACTTATTTTTATCAGAAACGCAGTTCGAAAAATTAAAAAATACTTCTAATTTTCATTATTTAATAAAAAATTTAAAAAAAAACGAGAAAAATGTATATTATCTTAAGAATATTTTTTATTTGATAAAAAAATGTACCAGAAAAGTAGTGTTGACATATTTATTTATTCAAAAATAATATTTTTAACACTTTAACACTTTAAATCAAAATATAACTGCGATTTAAAAAACACTTGTTCAACAACTGCAAATTAGGGTTTTGTTTTCTGTCGACCTATCATCGGAAAAGGTCTTGGCCGCGTCTTTTGTTGTGTTTAATGAATCCGTGTTGGAAAAAGGCGCAAAACGTGTGTTTTTTGCCCGCGTCTCCCTTATGTTAATCAGCCGATATCAAAGCAGGCATCTTCAGATCTCGTCCGTTGGAAGAAATCAAACAAAAAGCGACTTACTCCGAAATCCTCTGTTGTCGTCATGAATTCCAGGCGAGTCGTTGTCTGTTGCTTGTCCATGGGTCGCATCCCCATCTTCCGACATGTGAGCGTCCAGACTCTCCTCTTTGACGGTGGTCTGGGGTTGGGGCGACATCGACGCGCTCGCGGGCGAACAAGAGTCCGTTCGAGGACTTGGTCCAAGAAACCGTTCTTCCGACGGGGAAAATATACCGTGACCATGGTGAACCGATTCACTGTTTGTCTCGATTTTTAAACACTTTGGTGGCGCGAATGCCGACGGAGACGGAAACGCTTTTAGATCGGCTAGTGGACGAAAAGCACCGGAACCGAGAGACAAACCCGGATGAAGGAATTGCGGCTGGAGGTGGTTCAAAATGTGGGCTGGGAGACCACTGTAAGCCTCCATATGACGCAACCCGAAACTAGAGGTAAACGGACGATGAAGCTCCTTCGACGCCTCGGACATCGCAAACTAAAAGCAAAAAGAAGATTCAGAAAAGAAAAAACATAATATATGTAACAAACGGAGTCGCAAACTAATTGGTCATTGTCTGCAAACAACAAAGACGTCAAAAAACCAATAAAATGAAGCAATATTGATGATATACGGCAAATTGCTTCAAAAAATTATCCTTATTCCTAATTACACTCAAGGAGACTTTCAAACTTGCCCCTTATGCACATTTAACTTCGAAAGTCTCGCGCGTTTAATTAAAAATCATATTAGTCGACAATATTGACTAGATCTTAAATTTCAAAGCCATTGTCCCAATGATCTTGTCAATGACTCTAAACAATTGTCACTTGATATTGCATTTCCTTCAGAGTAACAAATTCGTTGAATTTCCACTAACCTGCGGATTAAACGGCCGTTGGATACGAAGGGCATCTTGCAGCCCCCCAGCAGCTTGGGAAAACACTACAAGGGCTGGAGAATTCAAATGTCCCGAACTGGGAACATAGGCCGAATTTTCCATATCTAGAAAAACACATTTTGGCAGTTCTTCTCGCCGATATGTTTCCGCAAAAAATATTTTTCGATATTTTGAAAAATACTTACCTTACCCTTATTTACGTTAGTGCAACTTACTCGAAAATAGCATATGCATCGTGAACGACCACCCGGATAAGACTGACAGGAATAATCTCCCTCTCCTAAAAACCCACGTTGTCCTCCCACCCCTAAAGCTCGCGCACCACGTGCTCCGACCATTGAAGAACGCCCTTATTGCCTCCCATCAGCAAACCTACCTGTTCAAGCATATTCCCCGATTGTTTTTTTCTCTTTATTGTTATTCGGAAGCTGGGCGTGGATTCAAGCTCGCTCTATTTCCAGCTTTAAATACGGTATTTTTAAACACTTTTTTTTAAATAATTTATCTAATGATTAAGACATTCTTCTAAATTTTAGAAAATTATTAATAAATAGCAAAAACTAATTTTCTGGAGATAAGTCGCTGTGTAATTACATGAATAGCAAATTATTTTTGACTTCAGTTTCCAGTAATTAGAATTTTTGAAAAAACAGTTTAAATTTATGCCACTAAAAGCGCCACCTTATGTTGGGCGGCCGAAACACTACTATACAACCCAGGTAGTGGTTCTTTAACCGCCAGGAAGGTTTCTATCTTCGTATAAAGTATAAATTGCATAAAAGAAGTCTGTCATTTGGTAACAGGCTGTGTAGTATATGAGTATATGACCGAACAGAGGTCACATTAGAAAAAATCGAGTGACACATTCTGGAAGTCGTTATTTCAGAAAATAATTTTGGGAAAACGGCACCTCGCTTGTCTCGCTATCGTTTTTTGTTTTCGACTTATAAACAAACGTTTACATTTTAGTGAAATTTAAAAAAAAATATTTTTTTTATTAAAAAGATATTCGATAAAATTTATTTATTTGTGGAGCAAGTTATAGGAAAAATAAAAATATAATTTCTATAGCAATAAATCTATTACAACACAAACAAACAGCACAATTTAGCTTTTGACAAAAACTATCTGTTATAAATCTGTTATAACAAAGTTATAATGAAGTTGTGGATACAACTCATGTTTTAGTTAATTACTAAAAATATATAAAAAAATTTGACCTAATTTGATGCATTTTTGAGTTTTGTGAAGGAATCTTGCGAAACAATTGAGTTTTTGCTGAGAAACTTGCGAAATGTTTGAGTTTGAACATGAACTAATTGCGAGAATCAATCTTTATCAAAAACAAATTGATTATCCACGATTTTTGAATCCAAGTGTAATAAATAAGCTTGGAATTTTCTAAGAAAACAAGGGAATTCTAGGTAGTTTGGCCGACATTTACAAAATAATTATACAATTTTTTACTCAGTTTTAATCGCCTTATGATTAGTCTGATTTACAGATGGGAGTGTAATATCCCTCCCATATCCAATGACAAACGCTTGCAATCGTCTTCCAATTTTTTGTGCACCAGATAAACAAGTAGGCGGTGATTATTATAGTTTTATTGGTCATTTGTTCATTCTTTAGTTAAAAACTAAGTTAAAAAATCACTTACTTCTCAAAAAATTAACTTTAACATGAGCGGCGTTTAATGTATATTTATAATTATTAAGAGTGTTTTGACCGTGTTTTGCAGATATTTCAACAAAAACTTTTTAAATAACTCAACATTACAAACTATATACGAGTAATTGCAATAATTCGCCTAAAACGCAAATACACTCAGTTCAAAAGTCGACGAATTAGATCGAGAAAACATTTTCTTCCACTTTTTTCAAATTAATTCTTTAATTTTTCACCAGATTTCATTAAAGGATACCGGGCGTATAAGTCAACTAAAGTTTGAAGTTATATTTTACCTTTACGTTCATCTCTTTTTCTCTCAAAACAAAAAGTACGTTTACAAATTGGGGCATTTACGTACTATTACATTTTTGCTGCATTATTTTCTTATTTCTCTCAATTTTATGCTCCGCTTTACGTTTATTCGTCTATGTGTTCTCTCAATATCTCATTTTAGTTTACGTGTTGTTTCCTTACCTTTTCTATACTTTTTTTCATAGAAAAATTCTTACACCTGATCCGGGGTTCAAACCCCCGACCTCCACCGTCGTAAGTGGCGCTTATACCACTGGGCCACGAAGCCCCAGGTGCTGACCGTCTTTTGCAGATATTTTAACACAAACTTTTTAAATAAATCAACATTACAAACTAAATAATTGCAATAATTCACATAAAACGCAAATACTTTTAGTTCAAAAGTCGGAGAATTAACTCGAGAAAGCATTTTTTCCTACTTTTTTCAATTTAATTCTCTAATTTTTCATCAGATTTCATTAAAAGATACCGGGCGTATAAGTCAACTAAAGTTTAAATTTATATTTCACCATTACGTTCATCTCTTTTTCTCTCAAAACAAAAAGTACGTTTACAAATTGGGGTATTTACGTACTATTACATTTTTGCTGCATTATTTTCTTATTTTCTTTTTATTTCTCCGCTTTACGTTTATTCGTCTATGTGTTTTTTCAATCCCTTATTTTAGTTTACGTGTTGTTTCCTTACCTTTTCTATACTTTTTTTCATAGAAAAATTTTTACACCTGATCCGGGGTTCGAACCCCCGACCTCCACCGTCGTAAGTGGCGCTTATACCACTGGGCCACGAGGCCCCAGGTGCTGACCGTCTTTTGCAGATATTTTAACACAAACTTTTTAAATAAATCAACATTACAAACTAAATAATTGCAATAATTTACATAAAACGCAAATACTTTTAATTCAAAAGTCGGAGAATTAACTCGAGAAAGCATTTTTTCCACTTTTTTCAATTTAATTCTCTAATTTGTCATCAGATTTCATTAAAAGATACCGGGCGTATAAGTCAACTAAAGTTTGAATTTATATTTCACCTTTACGATCATCTCTTTTTCTCTCAAAACAAAAAGTACGTTTACAAATTGGGGTATTTACGTACTATTACATTTTTGCTGCATTATTTTCTTATTTTCTTTTTATTTCTCCGCTTTACGTTTATTCGTCTATGTGTTTTTTCAATCCCTTATTTTAGTTTACGTGTTGTTTCCTTACCTTTTCTATACTTTTTTTCATAGAAAAATTCTTACACTTGATCCGGGGTTCGAACCCCCGACCTCCACCGTCGTAAGTGGCGCTTATACCACTGGGCTACGAGGCCCCAGGTGCTGACCGTCTTTAGCAGATATTTTAACACAAACTTTTTAAATAAATCAACATTACAAACTATATAATTGCAATAATTCATCTAAAACGCAAATACATTCAGTTCAAAAATCGACGAATTAGCTCGAGAAAGCATTTTGTTTCACTTTTTTCTATTTAATTCTCTAATTTTTCACCAGTGGATTCTATCAAAAGATACCAGGCGTATAAGTCAACTAAAGTTTGAATTTATATTTCACCTTTACGTTCATCTCTTTTTCTCTCAAAACATAAAGTACGTTTACAAATTGGGGCATTTACGTACTATTACATTTTTGCTGCATTATTTTCTTATTTCTCTCAATTTTATGCTCTGCTTTACGTTTATACGTCTATGTGTTTTCTCAATCTCTCATTTATGTTTACGTGTTGTTTCACCTACCTTTTCTATACTTTTTTTCATAGAAAAATTCTTACACCTGATCCGGGGTTCGAACCCCCGACCTCCACCGTCGTAAGTGGCGCTTATACCACTGGGCCACGAGGCCCCAGGTGCTGACCGTCTTTTGCAGATATTTTAACACAAACTTTTTAAATAAATCAACATTACAAACTAAATAATTGCAATAATTCACATAAAACGCAAATACTTTTAGTTCAAAAGTCGGAGAATTAACTCGAGAAAGCATTTTTTCCTACATTTTTCAATTTAATTCTCTAATTTTTCATCAGATTTCATTAAAAGATACCGGGCGTATATGTCAACTAAAGTTTAAATTTATATTTCACCATTACGTTCATCTCTTTTTCTCTCAAAACAAAAAGTACGTTTACAAATTGGGGTATTTACGTACTATTACATTTTTGCTGCATTATTTTCTTATTTTCTTTTTATTTCTCCGCTTTACGTTTATTCGTCTATGTGTTTTAACAATCCCTTATTTTAGTTTACGTGTTGTTTCCTTACCTTTTCTATACTTTTTTTCATAGAAAAATTCTTACACCTGATCCGGGGTTCGAACCCCCGACCTCCGCCGTCGTAAGTGGCGCTTATACCACTGGGCCACGAGGCCCCAGGTGCTGACCGTCTTTTGCAGATATTTTAACACAAACTTTTTAAATAAATCAACATTACAAACTAAATAATTGCAATAATTTACATAAAACGCAAATACTTTTAATTCAAAAGTCGGAGAATTAACTCGAGAAAGCATTTTTTCCACTTTTTTCAATTTAATTCTCTAATTTGTCATCAGATTTCATTAAAAGATACCGGGCGTATAAGTCAACTAAAGTTTGAATTTATATTTCACCTTTACGTTCATCTCTTTTTCTCTCAAAACAAAAAGTACGTTTACAAATTGGGGCATTTACGTACTATTACATTTTTGCTGCATTATTTTCTTATTTCTCTCAATTTTATGCTCCGCTTTACGTTTATTCGTCTATGTGTTCTCTCAATATCTCATTTTAGTTTACGTGTTGTTTCCTTACCTTTTCTATACTTTTTTTCATAGAAAAATTCTTACACTTGATCCGGGGTTCGAACCCCCGACCTCCACCGTCGTAAGTGGCGCTTATACCACTGGGCCACGAGGCCCCAGGTGCTGACCGTCTTTAGCAGATATTTTAACACAAACTTTTTAAATAAATCAACATTACAAACTAAATAATTGCAATAATTCATATAAAACGCAAATACATTCAGTTCAAAAATCGACGAATTAGCTCGAGAAAGCATTTTGTTTCACTTTTTTCTATTTAATTCTCTAATTTTTCACCAGTGGATTCTATCAAAAGATACCAGGCGTATAAGTCAACTAAAGTTTGAATTTATATTTCACCTTTACGTTCATCTCTTTTTCTCTCAAAACAAAAAGTACGTTTACAAATTGGGGTATTTACGTACTATTACATTTTTGCTGCATTATTTTCTTATTTTCTTTTTATTTCTCCGCTTTACGTTTATTCGTCTATGTGTTTTAACAATCCCTTATTTTAGTTTACGTGTTGTTTCCTTACCTTTTCTATACTTTTTTTCATAGAAAAATTCTTACACTTGATCCGGGGTTCGAACCCCCGACCTCCACCGTCGTAAGTGGCGCTTATACCACTGGGCCACGAGGCCCCAGGTGCTGACCGTCTTTTGCAGATATTTTAACACAAACTTTTTAAATAAATCAACATTACAAACTAAATAATTGCAATAATTCATATAAAACGCAAATACATTCAGTTCAAAAATCGACGAATTACCTCGAGAAAGCATTTTGTTTCACTTTTTTCTATTTAATTCTCTAATTTTTCACCAGTGGATTCTATCAAAAGATACCAGGCGTATAAGTCAACTAAAGTTTGAATTTATATTTCACCTTTACGTTCATCTCTTTTTCTCTCAAAACAAAAAGTACGTTTACAAATTGGGGCATTTACGTACTATTACATTTTTGCTGCATTATTTTCTTATTTCTCTCAATTTTATGCTCCGCTTTACGTTTATTCGTCTATGTGTTCTCTCAATATCTCATTTTAGTTTACGTGTTGTTTCCTTACCTTTTCTATACTTTTTTTCATAGAAAAATTCTTACACTTGATCCGGGGTTCGAACCCCCGACCTCCACCGTCGTAAGTGGCGCTTATACCACTGGGCCACGAGGCCCCAGGTGCTGACCGTCTTTAGCAGATATTTTAACACAAACTTTTTAAATAAATCAACATTACAAACTAAA
The DNA here is from genome assembly GCF_031307605.1 of Tribolium castaneum. Lineage (NCBI taxonomy): Eukaryota > Metazoa > Arthropoda > Insecta > Coleoptera > Tenebrionidae > Tribolium > Tribolium castaneum. The sequence continues at coordinate 5,415,077 of NC_087403.1, read as the reverse complement.
TAATTGCAATAATTCATATAAAACGCAAATACATTCAGTTCAAAAATCGACGAATTAGCTCGAGAAAGCATTTTGTTTCACTTTTTTCTATTTAATTCTCTAATTTTTCACCAGTGGATTCTATCAAAAGATACCAGGCGTATAAGTCAACTAAAGTTTGAATTTATATTTCACCTTTACGTTCATCTCTTTTTCTCTCAAAACAAAAAGTACGTTTACAAATTGGGGCATTTACGTACTATTACATTTTTGCTGCATTATTTTCTTATTTCTCTCAATTTTATGCTTCGCTTTACGTTTATTCGTCTATGTGTTCTCTCAATATCTCATTTTAGTTTACGTGTTGTTTCCTTACCTTTTCTATACTTTTTTTCATAGAAAAATTCTTACACTTGATCCGGGGTTCGAACCCCCGACCTCCACCGTCGTAAGTGGCGCTTATACCACTGGGCCACGAGGCCCCAGGTGCTGACCGTCTTTTGCAGATATTTTAACACAAACTTTTTAAATAAATCAACATTACAAACTAAATAATTGCAATAATTCATATAAAACGCAAATACATTCAGTTCAAAAATCGACGAATTAGCTCGAGAAAGCATTTTGTTTCACTTTTTTCTATTTAATTCTCTAATTTTTCACCAGTGGATTCTATCAAAAGATACCAGGCGTATAAGTCAACTAAAGTTTGAATTTATATTTCACCTTTACGTTCATCTCTTTTTCTCTCAAAACAAAAAGTACGTTTACAAATTGGGGCATTTACGTACTATTACATTTTTGCTGCATTATTTTCTTATTTCTCTCAATTTTATGCTCCGCTTTACGTTTATTCGTCTATGTGTTCTCTCAATATCTCATTTTAGTTTACGTGTTGTTTCCTTACCTTTTCTATACTTTTTTTCATAGAAAAATTCTTACACTTGATCCGGGGTTCGAACCCCCGACCTCCACCGTCGTAAGTGGCGCTTATACCACTGGGCCACGAGGCCTCAGGTGCTGACCGTCTTTAGCAGATATTTTAACACAAACTTTTTAAATAAATCAACATTACAAACTAAATAATTGCAATAATTCATATAAAACGCAAATACATTCAGTTCAAAAATCGACGAATTAGCTCGAGAAAGCATTTTGTTTCACTTTTTTCTATTTAATTCTCTAATTTTTCACCAGTGGATTCTATCAAAAGATACCAGGCGTATAAGTCAACTAAAGTTTGAATTTATATTTCACCTTTACGTTCATCTCTTTTTCTCTCAAAACAAAAAGTACGTTTACAAATTGGGGCATTTACGTACTATTACATTTTTGCTGCATTATTTTCTTATTTCTCTCAATTTTATGCTCCGCTTTACGTTTATTCGTCTATGTGTTCTCTCAATATCTCATTTTAGTTTACGTGTTGTTTCCTTACCTTTTCTATACTTTTTTTCATAGAAAAATTCTTACACTTGATCCGGGGTTCGAACCCCCGACCTCCACCGTCGTAAGTGGCGCTTATACCACTGGGCCACGAGGCCCCAGGTGCTGACCGTCTTTTGCAGATATTTTAACACAAACTTTTTAAATAAATCAACATTACAAACTAAATAATTGCAATAATTCATATAAAACGCAAATACATTCAGTTCAAAAATCGACGAATTAGCTCGAGAAAGCATTTTGTTTCACTTTTTTCTATTTAATTCTCTAATTTTTCACCAGTGGATTCTATCAAAAGATACCAGGCGTATAAGTCAACTAAAGTTTGAATTTATATTTCACCTTTACGTTCATCTCTTTTTCTCTCAAAACAAAAAGTACGTTTACAAATTGGGGCATTTACGTACTATTACATTTTTGCTGCATTATTTTCTTATTTCTCTCAATTTTATGCTCCGCTTTACGTTTATTCGTCTATGTGTTCTCTCAATATCTCATTTTAGTTTACGTGTTGTTTCCTTACCTTTTCTATACTTTTTTTCATAGAAAAATTCTTACACTTGATCCGGGGTTCGAACCCCCGACCTCCACCGTCGTAAGTGGCGCTTATACCACTGGGCCACGAGGCCTCAGGTGCTGACCGTCTTTAGCAGATATTTTAACACAAACTTTTTAAATAAATCAACATTACAAACTAAATAATTGCAATAATTCATATAAAACGCAAATACATTCAGTTCAAAAATCGACGAATTAGCTCGAGAAAGCATTTTGTTTCACTTTTTTCTATTTAATTCTCTAATTTTTCACCAGTGGATTCTATCAAAAGATACCAGGCGTATAAGTCAACTAAAGTTTGAATTTATATTTCACCTTTACGTTCATCTCTTTTTCTCTCAAAACAAAAAGTACGTTTACAAATTGGGGCATTTACGTACTATTACATTTTTGCTGCATTATTTTCTTATTTCTCTCAATTTTATGCTCCGCTTTACGTTTATTCGTCTATGTGTTCTCTCAATATCTCATTTTAGTTTACGTGTTGTTTCCTTACCTTTTCTATACTTTTTTTCATAGAAAAATTCTTACACTTGATCCGGGGTTCGAACCCCCGACCTCCACCGTCGTAAGTGGCGCTTATACCACTGGGCCACGAGGCCCCAGGTGCTGACCGTCTTTAGCAGATATTTTAACACAAACTTTTTAAATAAATCAACATTACAAACTAAATAATTGCAATAATTCATATAAAACGCAAATACATTCAGTTCAAAAATCGACGAATTAGCTCGAGAAAGCATTTTGTTTCACTTTTTTCTATTTAATTCTCTAATTTTTCACCAGTGGATTCTATCAAAAGATACCAGGCGTATAAGTCAACTAAAGTTTGAATTTATATTTCACCTTTACGTTCATCTCTTTTTCTCTCAAAACAAAAAGTACGTTTACAAATTGGGGCATTTACGTACTATTACATTTTTGCTGCATTATTTTCTTATTTCTCTCAATTTTATGCTCCGCTTTACGTTTATTCGTCTATGTGTTCTCTCAATATCTCATTTTAGTTTACGTGTTGTTTCCTTACCTTTTCTATACTTTTTTTCATAGAAAAATTCTTACACTTGATCCGGGGTTCGAACCCCCGACCTCCACCGTCGTAAGTGGCGCTTATACCACTGGGCCACGAGGCCTCAGGTGCTGACCGTCTTTAGCAGATATTTTAACACAAACTTTTTAAATAAATCAACATTACAAACTAAATAATTGCAATAATTCATATAAAACGCAAATACATTCAGTTCAAAAATCGACGAATTAGCTCGAGAAAGCATTTTGTTTCACTTTTTTCTATTTAATTCTCTAATTTTTCACCAGTGGATTCTATCAAAAGATACCAGGCGTATAAGTCAACTAAAGTTTGAATTTATATTTCACCTTTACGTTCATCTCTTTTTCTCTCAAAACAAAAAGTACGTTTACAAATTGGGGCATTTACGTACTATTACATTTTTGCTGCATTATTTTCTTATTTCTCTCAATTTTATGCTCCGCTTTACGTTTATTCGTCTATGTGTTCTCTCAATATCTCATTTTAGTTTACGTGTTGTTTCCTTACCTTTTCTATACTTTTTTTCATAGAAAAATTCTTACACTTGATCCGGGGTTCGAACCCCCGACCTCCACCGTCGTAAGTGGCGCTTATACCACTGGGCCACGAGGCCCCAGGTGCTGACCGTCTTTAGCAGATATTTTAACACAAACTTTTTAAATAAATCAACATTACAAACTAAATAATTGCAATAATTCATATAAAACGCAAATACATTCAGTTCAAAAATCGACGAATTAGCTCGAGAAAGCATTTTGTTTCACTTTTTTCTATTTAATTCTCTAATTTTTCACCAGTGGATTCTATCAAAAGATACCAGGCGTATAAGTCAACTAAAGTTTGAATTTATATTTCACCTTTACGTTCATCTCTTTTTCTCTCAAAACAAAAAGTACGTTTACAAATTGGGGCATTTACGTACTATTACATTTTTGCTGCATTATTTTCTTATTTCTCTCAATTTTATGCTCCGCTTTACGTTTATTCGTCTATGTGTTCTCTCAATATCTCATTTTAGTTTACGTGTTGTTTCCTTACCTTTTCTATACTTTTTTTCATAGAAAAATTCTTACACTTGATCCGGGGTTCGAACCCCCGACCTCCACCGTCGTAAGTGGCGCTTATACCACTGGGCCACGAGGCCCCAGGTGCTGACCGTCTTTAGCAGATATTTTAACACAAACTTTTTAAATAAATCAACATTACAAACTAAATAATTGCAATAATTCATATAAAACGCAAATACATTCAGTTCAAAAATCGACGAATTAGCTCGAGAAAGCATTTTGTTTCACTTTTTTCTATTTAATTCTCTAATTTTTCACCAGTGGATTCTATCAAAAGATACCAGGCGTATAAGTCAACTAAAGTTTGAATTTATATTTCACCTTTACGTTCATCTCTTTTTCTCTCAAAACAAAAAGTACGTTTACAAATTGGGGCATTTACGTACTATTACATTTTTGCTGCATTATTTTCTTATTTCTCTCAATTTTATGCTCCGCTTTACGTTTATTCGTCTATGTGTTCTCTCAATATCTCATTTTAGTTTACGTGTTGTTTCCTTACCTTTTCTATACTTTTTTTCATAGAAAAATTCTTACACTTGATCCGGGGTTCGAACCCCCGACCTCCACCGTCGTAAGTGGCGCTTATACCACTGGGCCACGAGGCCTCAGGTGCTGACCGTCTTTAGCAGATATTTTAACACAAACTTTTTAAATAAATCAACATTACAAACTAAATAATTGCAATAATTCATATAAAACGCAAATACATTCAGTTCAAAAATCGACGAATTAGCTCGAGAAAGCATTTTGTTTCACTTTTTTCTATTTAATTCTCTAATTTTTCACCAGTGGATTCTATCAAAAGATACCAGGCGTATAAGTCAACTAAAGTTTGAATTTATATTTCACCTTTACGTTCATCTCTTTTTCTCTCAAAACAAAAAGTACGTTTACAAATTGGGGCATTTACGTACTATTACATTTTTGCTGCATTATTTTCTTATTTCTCTCAATTTTATGCTCCGCTTTACGTTTATTCGTCTATGTGTTCTCTCAATATCTCATTTTAGTTTACGTGTTGTTTCCTTACCTTTTCTATACTTTTTTTCATAGAAAAATTCTTACACTTGATCCGGGGTTCGAACCCCCGACCTCCACCGTCGTAAGTGGCGCTTATACCACTGGGCCACGAGGCCCCAGGTGCTGACCGTCTTTTGCAGATATTTTAACACAAACTTTTTAAATAAATCAACATTACAAACTAAATAATTGCAATAATTCATATAAAACGCAAATACATTCAGTTCAAAAATCGACGAATTAGCTCGAGAAAGCATTTTGTTTCACTTTTTTCTATTTAATTCTCTAATTTTTCACCAGTGGATTCTATCAAAAGATACCAGGCGTATAAGTCAACTAAAGTTTGAATTTATATTTCACCTTTACGTTCATCTCTTTTTCTCTCAAAACAAAAAGTACGTTTACAAATTGGGGCATTTACGTACTATTACATTTTTGCTGCATTATTTTCTTATTTCTCTCAATTTTATGCTCCGCTTTACGTTTATTCGTCTATGTGTTCTCTCAATATCTCATTTTAGTTTACGTGTTGTTTCCTTACCTTTTCTATACTTTTTTTCATAGAAAAATTCTTACACTTGATCCGGGGTTCGAACCCCCGACCTCCACCGTCGTAAGTGGCGCTTATACCACTGGGCCACGAGGCCTCAGGTGCTGACCGTCTTTAGCAGATATTTTAACACAAACTTTTTAAATAAATCAACATTACAAACTAAATAATTGCAATAATTCATATAAAACGCAAATACATTCAGTTCAAAAATCGACGAATTAGCTCGAGAAAGCATTTTGTTTCACTTTTTTCTATTTAATTCTCTAATTTTTCACCAGTGGATTCTATCAAAAGATACCAGGCGTATAAGTCAACTAAAGTTTGAATTTATATTTCACCTTTACGTTCATCTCTTTTTCTCTCAAAACAAAAAGTACGTTTACAAATTGGGGCATTTACGTACTATTACATTTTTGCTGCATTATTTTCTTATTTCTCTCAATTTTATGCTCCGCTTTACGTTTATTCGTCTATGTGTTCTCTCAATATCTCATTTTAGTTTACGTGTTGTTTCCTTACCTTTTCTATACTTTTTTTCATAGAAAAATTCTTACACTTGATCCGGGGTTCGAACCCCCGACCTCCACCGTCGTAAGTGGCGCTTATACCACTGGGCCACGAGGCCTCAGGTGCTGACCGTCTTTAGCAGATATTTTAACACAAACTTTTTAAATAAATCAACATTACAAACTAAATAATTGCAATAATTCATATAAAACGCAAATACATTCAGTTCAAAAATCGACGAATTAGCTCGAGAAAGCATTTTGTTTCACTTTTTTCTATTTAATTCTCTAATTTTTCACCAGTGGATTCTATCAAAAGATACCAGGCGTATAAGTCAACTAAAGTTTGAATTTATATTTCACCTTTACGTTCATCTCTTTTTCTCTCAAAACAAAAAGTACGTTTACAAATTGGGGCATTTACGTACTATTACATTTTTGCTGCATTATTTTCTTATTTCTCTCAATTTTATGCTCCGCTTTACGTTTATTCGTCTATGTGTTCTCTCAATATCTCATTTTAGTTTACGTGTTGTTTCCTTACCTTTTCTATACTTTTTTTCATAGAAAAATTCTTACACTTGATCCGGGGTTCGAACCCCCGACCTCCACCGTCGTAAGTGGCGCTTATACCACTGGGCCACGAGGCCCCAGGTGCTGACCGTCTTTAGCAGATATTTTAACACAAACTTTTTAAATAAATCAACATTACAAACTAAATAATTGCAATAATTCATATAAAACGCAAATACATTCAGTTCAAAAATCGACGAATTAGCTCGAGAAAGCATTTTGTTTCACTTTTTTCTATTTAATTCTCTAATTTTTCACCAGTGGATTCTATCAAAAGATACCAGGCGTATAAGTCAACTAAAGTTTGAATTTATATTTCACCTTTACGTTCATCTCTTTTTCTCTCAAAACAAAAAGTACGTTTACAAATTGGGGCATTTACGTACTATTACATTTTTGCTGCATTATTTTCTTATTTCTCTCAATTTTATGCTCCGCTTTACGTTTATTCGTCTATGTGTTCTCTCAATATCTCATTTTAGTTTACGTGTTGTTTCCTTACCTTTTCTATACTTTTTTTCATAGAAAAATTCTTACACTTGATCCGGGGTTCGAACCCCCGACCTCCACCGTCGTAAGTGGCGCTTATACCACTGGGCCACGAGGCCCCAGGTGCTGACCGTCTTTAGCAGATATTTTAACACAAACTTTTTAAATAAATCAACATTACAAACTAAATAATTGCAATAATTCATATAAAACGCAAATACATTCAGTTCAAAAATCGACGAATTAGCTCGAGAAAGCATTTTGTTTCACTTTTTTCTATTTAATTCTCTAATTTTTCACCAGTGGATTCTATCAAAAGATACCAGGCGTATAAGTCAACTAAAGTTTGAATTTATATTTCACCTTTACGTTCATCTCTTTTTCTCTCAAAACAAAAAGTACGTTTACAAATTGGGGCATTTACGTACTATTACATTTTTGCTGCATTATTTTCTTATTTCTCTCAATTTTATGCTCCGCTTTACGTTTATTCGTCTATGTGTTCTCTCAATATCTCATTTTAGTTTACGTGTTGTTTCCTTACCTTTTCTATACTTTTTTTCATAGAAAAATTCTTACACTTGATCCGGGGTTCGAACCCCCGACCTCCACCGTCGTAAGTGGCGCTTATACCACTGGGCCACGAGGCCTCAGGTGCTGACCGTCTTTAGCAGATATTTTAACACAAACTTTTTAAATAAATCAACATTACAAACTAAATAATTGCAATAATTCATATAAAACGCAAATACATTCAGTTCAAAAATCGACGAATTAGCTCGAGAAAGCATTTTGTTTCACTTTTTTCTATTTAATTCTCTAATTTTTCACCAGTGGATTCTATCAAAAGATACCAGGCGTATAAGTCAACTAAAGTTTGAATTTATATTTCACCTTTACGTTCATCTCTTTTTCTCTCAAAACAAAAAGTACGTTTACAAATTGGGGCATTTACGTACTATTACATTTTTGCTGCATTATTTTCTTATTTCTCTCAATTTTATGCTCCGCTTTACGTTTATTCGTCTATGTGTTCTCTCAATATCTCATTTTAGTTTACGTGTTGTTTCCTTACCTTTTCTATACTTTTTTTCATAGAAAAATTCTTACACTTGATCCGGGGTTCGAACCCCCGACCTCCACCGTCGTAAGTGGCGCTTATACCACTGGGCCACGAGGCCCCAGGTGCTGACCGTCTTTTGCAGATATTTTAACACAAACTTTTTAAATAAATCAACATTACAAACTAAATAATTGCAATAATTCATATAAAACGCAAATACATTCAGTTCAAAAATCGACGAATTAGCTCGAGAAAGCATTTTGTTTCACTTTTTTCTATTTAATTCTCTAATTTTTCACCAGTGGATTCTATCAAAAGATACCAGGCGTATAAGTCAACTAAAGTTTGAATTTATATTTCACCTTTACGTTCATCTCTTTTTCTCTCAAAACAAAAAGTACGTTTACAAATTGGGGCATTTACGTACTATTACATTTTTGCTGCATTATTTTCTTATTTCTCTCAATTTTATGCTCCGCTTTACGTTTATTCGTCTATGTGTTCTCTCAATATCTCATTTTAGTTTACGTGTTGTTTCCTTACCTTTTCTATACTTTTTTTCATAGAAAAATTCTTACACTTGATCCGGGGTTCGAACCCCCGACCTCCACCGTCGTAAGTGGCGCTTATACCACTGGGCCACGAGGCCTCAGGTGCTGACCGTCTTTAGCAGATATTTTAACACAAACTTTTTAAATAAATCAACATTACAAACTAAATAATTGCAATAATTCATATAAAACGCAAATACATTCAGTTCAAAAATCGACGAATTAGCTCGAGAAAGCATTTTGTTTCACTTTTTTCTATTTAATTCTCTAATTTTTCACCAGTGGATTCTATCAAAAGATACCAGGCGTATAAGTCAACTAAAGTTTGAATTTATATTTCACCTTTACGTTCATCTCTTTTTCTCTCAAAACAAAAAGTACGTTTACAAATTGGGGCATTTACGTACTATTACATTTTTGCTGCATTATTTTCTTATTTCTCTCAATTTTATGCTCCGCTTTACGTTTATTCGTCTATGTGTTCTCTCAATATCTCATTTTAGTTTACGTGTTGTTTCCTTACCTTTTCTATACTTTTTTTCATAGAAAAATTCTTACACTTGATCCGGGGTTCGAACCCCCGACCTCCACCGTCGTAAGTGGCGCTTATACCACTGGGCCACGAGGCCTCAGGTGCTGACCGTCTTTAGCAGATATTTTAACACAAACTTTTTAAATAAATCAACATTACAAACTAAATAATTGCAATAATTCATATAAAACGCAAATACATTCAGTTCAAAAATCGACGAATTAGCTCGAGAAAGCATTTTGTTTCACTTTTTTCTATTTAATTCTCTAATTTTTCACCAGTGGATTCTATCAAAAGATACCAGGCGTATAAGTCAACTAAAGTTTGAATTTATATTTCACCTTTACGTTCATCTCTTTTTCTCTCAAAACAAAAAGTACGTTTACAAATTGGGGCATTTACGTACTATTACATTTTTGCTGCATTATTTTCTTATTTCTCTCAATTTTATGCTCCGCTTTACGTTTATTCGTCTATGTGTTCTCTCAATATCTCATTTTAGTTTACGTGTTGTTTCCTTACCTTTTCTATACTTTTTTTCATAGAAAAATTCTTACACTTGATCCGGGGTTCGAACCCCCGACCTCCACCGTCGTAAGTGGCGCTTATACCACTGGGCCACGAGGCCCCAGGTGCTGACCGTCTTTTGCAGATATTTTAACACAAACTTTTTAAATAAATCAACATTACAAACTAAATAATTGCAATAATTCATATAAAACGCAAATACATTCAGTTCAAAAATCGACGAATTAGCTCGAGAAAGCATTTTGTTTCACTTTTTTCTATTTAATTCTCTAATTTTTCACCAGTGGATTCTATCAAAAGATACCAGGCGTATAAGTCAACTAAAGTTTGAATTTATATTTCACCTTTACGTTCATCTCTTTTTCTCTCAAAACAAAAAGTACGTTTACAAATTGGGGCATTTACGTACTATTACATTTTTGCTGCATTATTTTCTTATTTCTCTCAATTTTATGCTCCGCTTTACGTTTATTCGTCTATGTGTTCTCTCAATATCTCATTTTAGTTTACGTGTTGTTTCCTTACCTTTTCTATACTTTTTTTCATAGAAAAATTCTTACACTTGATCCGGGGTTCGAACCCCCGACCTCCACCGTCGTAAGTGGCGCTTATACCACTGGGCCACGAGGCCTCAGGTGCTGACCGTCTTTAGCAGATATTTTAACACAAACTTTTTAAATAAATCAACATTACAAACTAAATAATTGCAATAATTCATATAAAACGCAAATACATTCAGTTCAAAAATCGACGAATTAGCTCGAGAAAGCATTTTGTTTCACTTTTTTCTATTTAATTCTCTAATTTTTCACCAGTGGATTCTATCAAAAGATACCAGGCGTATAAGTCAACTAAAGTTTGAATTTATATTTCACCTTTACGTTCATCTCTTTTTCTCTCAAAACAAAAAGTACGTTTACAAATTGGGGCATTTACGTACTATTACATTTTTGCTGCATTATTTTCTTATTTCTCTCAATTTTATGCTCCGCTTTACGTTTATTCGTCTATGTGTTCTCTCAATATCTCATTTTAGTTTACGTGTTGTTTCCTTACCTTTTCTATACTTTTTTTCATAGAAAAATTCTTACACTTGATCCGGGGTTCGAACCCCCGACCTCCACCGTCGTAAGTGGCGCTTATACCACTGGGCCACGAGGCCCCAGGTGCTGACCGTCTTTAGCAGATATTTTAACACAAACTTTTTAAATAAATCAACATTACAAACTAAATAATTGCAATAATTCATATAAAACGCAAATACATTCAGTTCAAAAATCGACGAATTAGCTCGAGAAAGCATTTTGTTTCACTTTTTTTTATTTAATTCTCTAATTTTTCACCAGTGGATTCTATCAAAAGATACCAGGCGTATAAGTCAACTAAAGTTTGAATTTATATTTCACCTTTACGTTCATCTCTTTTTCTCTCAAAACAAAAAGTACGTTTACAAATTGGGGCATTTACGTACTATTACATTTTTGCTGCATTATTTTCTTATTTCTCTCAATTTTATGCTCCGCTTTACGTTTATTCGTCTATGTGTTCTCTCAATATCTCATTTTAGTTTACGTGTTGTTTCCTTACCTTTACTATACTTTTTTTCATAGAAAAATTCTTACACCTGATCCGGGGTTCGAACCCCCGATCTCCACCGTCGTAAGTGGCGCTTATACCACTGGGCCACGAAGCCCCAGGTGCTGACCGTCTTTTGCAGATATTTTAACACAAACTTTTTAAATAAATCAACATTACAAACTAAATAATTGCAATAATTCACATAAAACGCAAATACTTTTAATTCAAAAGTCGGAGAATTAACTCGAGAAAGCATTTTTTCCACTTTTTTCAATTTAATTCTCTAATTTGTCATCAGATTTCATTAAAAGATACCGGGCGTATAAGTCAACTAAAGTTTGAATTTATATTTCACCTTTACGTTCATCTCTTTTTCTCTCAAAACAAAAAGTACGTTTACAAATTGGGGCATTTACGTACTATTACATTTTTGCTGCATTATTTTCTTATTTCTCTCAATTTTATGCTCCGCTTTACGTTTATTCGTCTATGTGTTCTCTCAATATCTCATTTTAGTTTACGTGTTGTTTCCTTACCTTTTCTATACTTTTTTTCATAGAAAAATTCTTACACTTGATCCGGGGTTCGAACCCCCGACCTCCACCGTCGTAAGTGGCGCTTATACCACTGGGCCACGAGGCCCCAGGTGCTGACCGTCTTTAGCAGATATTTTAACACAAACTTTTTAAATAAATCAACATTACAAACTATATAATTGCAATAATTCATCTAAAACGCAAATACATTCAGTTCAAAAATCGACGAATTACCTCGAGAAAGCATTTTGTTTCACTTTTTTTTATTTAATTCTCTAATTTTTCACCAGTGGATTCTATCAAAAGATACCAGGCGTATAAGTCAACTAAAGTTTGAATTTATATTTCACCTTTACGTTCATCTCTTTTTCTCTCAAAACAAAAAGTACGTTTACAAATTGGGGCATTTACGTACTATTACATTTTTGCTGCATTATTTTCTTATTTCTCTCAATTTTATGCTCCGCTTTACGTTTATTCGTCTATGTGTTCTCTCAATATCTCATTTTAGTTTACGTGTTGTTTCCTTACCTTTTCTATACTTTTTTTCATAGAAAAATTCTTACACTTGATCCGGGGTTCGAACCCCCGACCTCCACCGTCGTAAGTGGCGCTTATACCACTGGGCCACGAGGCCTCAGGTGCTGACCGTCTTTAGCAGATATTTTAACACAAACTTTTTAAATAAATCAACATTACAAACTAAATAATTGCAATAATTCATATAAAACGCAAATACATTCAGTTCAAAAATCGACGAATTAGCTCGAGAAAGCATTTTGTTTCACTTTTTTCTATTTAATTCTCTAATTTTTCACCAGTGGATTCTATCAAAAGATACCAGGCGTATAAGTCAACTAAAGTTTGAATTTATATTTCACCTTTACGTTCATCTCTTTTTCTCTCAAAACAAAAAGTACGTTTACAAATTGGGGCATTTACGTACTATTACATTTTTGCTGCATTATTTTCTTATTTCTCTCAATTTTATGCTCCGCTTTACGTTTATTCGTCTATGTGTTCTCTCAATATCTCATTTTAGTTTACGTGTTGTTTCCTTACCTTTTCTATACTTTTTTTCATAGAAAAATTCTTACACTTGATCCGGGGTTCGAACCCCCGACCTCCACCGTCGTAAGTGGCGCTTATACCACTGGGCCACGAGGCCCCAGGTGCTGACCGTCTTTAGCAGATATTTTAACACAAACTTTTTAAATAAATCAACATTACAAACTAAATAATTGCAATAATTCATATAAAACGCAAATACATTCAGTTCAAAAATCGACGAATTAGCTCGAGAAAGCATTTTGTTTCACTTTTTTTTATTTAATTCTCTAATTTTTCACCAGTGGATTCTATCAAAAGATACCAGGCGTATAAGTCAACTAAAGTTTGAATTTATATTTCACCTTTACGTTCATCTCTTTTTCTCTCAAAACAAAAAGTACGTTTACAAATTGGGGCATTTACGTACTATTACATTTTTGCTGCATTATTTTCTTATTTCTCTCAATTTTATGCTCCGCTTTACGTTTATTCGTCTATGTGTTCTCTCAATATCTCATTTTAGTTTACGTGTTGTTTCCTTACCTTTACTATACTTTTTTTCATAGAAAAATTCTTACACCTGATCCGGGGTTCGAACCCCCGACCTCCACCGTCGTAAGTGGCGCTTATACCACTGGGCCACGAAGCCCCAGGTGCTGACCGTCTTTTGCAGATATTTTAACGCAAACTTTTTAAATAAATCAACATTACAAACTAAATAATTGCAATAATTCATATAAAACGCAAATACATTCAGTTCAAAAATCGACGAATTAGCTCGAGAAAGCATTTTGTTTCACTTTTTTCTATTTAATTCTCTAATTTTTCACCAGTGGATTCTATCAAAAGATACCAGGCGTATAAGTCAACTAAAGTTTGAATTTATATTTCACCTTTACGTTCATCTCTTTTTCTCTCAAAACAAAAAGTACGTTTACAAATTGGGGCATTTACGTACTATTACATTTTTGCTGCATTATTTTCTTATTTCTCTCAATTTTATGCTCCGCTTTACGTTTATTCGTCTATGTGTTCTCTCAATATCTCATTTTAGTTTACGTGTTGTTTCCTTACCTTTTCTATACTTTTTTTCATAGAAAAATTCTTACACTTGATCCGGGGTTCGAACCCCCGACCTCCACCGTCGTAAGTGGCGCTTATACCACTGGGCCACGAGGCCCCAGGTGCTGACCGTCTTTAGCAGATATTTTAACACAAACTTTTTAAATAAATCAACATTACAAACTATATAATTGCAATAATTCATCTAAAACGCAAATACATTCAGTTCAAAAATCGACGAATTACCTCGAGAAAGCATTTTGTTTCACTTTTTTTTATTTAATTCTCTAATTTTTCACCAGTGGATTCTATCAAAAGATACCAGGCGTATAAGTCAACTAAAGTTTGAATTTATATTTCACCTTTACGTTCATCTCTTTTTCTCTCAAAACAAAAAGTACGTTTACAAATTGGGGCATTTACGTACTATTACATTTTTGCTGCATTATTTTCTTATTTCTCTCAATTTTATGCTCCGCTTTACGTTTATTCGTCTATGTGTTCTCTCAATATCTCATTTTAGTTTACGTGTTGTTTCCTTACCTTTACTATACTTTTTTTCATAGAAAAATTCTTACACCTGATCCGGGGTTCGAACCCCCGACCTCCACCGTCGTAAGTGGCGCTTATACCACTGGGCCACGAAGCCCCAGGTGCTGACCGTCTTTTGCAGATATTTTAACGCAAACTTTTTAAATAAATCAACATTACAAACTAAATAATTGCAATAATTCACATAAAACGCAAATACTTTTAATTCAAAAGTCGGAGAATTAACTCGAGAAAGCATTTTTTCCACTTTTTTCAATTTAATTCTCTAATTTGTCATCAGATTTCATTAAAAGATACCGGGCGTATAAGTCAACTAAAGTTTGAATTTATATTTCACCTTTACGTTCATCTCTTTTTCTCTCAAAACAAAAAGTACGTTTACAAATTGGGGCATTTACGTACTATTACATTTTTGCTGCATTATTTTCTTATTTCTCTCAATTTTATGCTCCGCTTTACGTTTATTCGTCTATGTGTTCTCTCAATATCTCATTTTAGTTTACGTGTTGTTTCCTTACCTTTTCTATACTTTTTTTCATAGAAAAATTCTTACACTTGATCCGGGGTTCGAACCCCCGACCTCCACCGTCGTAAGTGGCGCTTATACCACTGGGCCACGAGGCCCCAGGTGCTGACCGTCTTTAGCAGATATTTTAACACAAACTTTTTAAATAAATCAACATTACAAACTATATAATTGCAATAATTCATCTAAAACGCAAATACATTCAGTTCAAAAATCGACGAATTAGCTCGAGAAAGCATTTTGTTTCACTTTTTTTTATTTAATTCTCTAATTTTTCACCAGTGGATTCTATCAAAAGATACCAGGCGTATAAGTCAACTAAAGTTTGAATTTATATTTCACCTTTACGTTCATCTCTTTTTCTCTCAAAACAAAAAGTACGTTTACAAATTGGGGCATTTACGTACTATTACATTTTTGCTGCATTATTTTCTTATTTCTCTCAATTTTATGCTCCGCTTTACGTTTATTCGTCTATGTGTTCTCTCAATATCTCATTTTAGTTTACGTGTTGTTTCCTTACCTTTACTATACTTTTTTTCATAGAAAAATTCTTACACCTGATCCGGGGTTCGAACCCCCGACCTCCACCGTCGTAAGTGGCGCTTATACCACTGGGCCACGAAGCCCCAGGTGCTGACCGTCTTTTGCAGATATTTTAACGCAAACTTTTTAAATAAATCAACATTACAAACTAAATAATTGCAATAATTCACATAAAACGCAAATACTTTTAATTCAAAAGTCGGAGAATTAACTCGAGAAAGCATTTTTTCCACTTTTTTCAATTTAATTCTCTAATTTGTCATCAGATTTCATTAAAAGATACCGGGCGTATAAGTCAACTAAAGTTTGAATTTATATTTCACCTTTACGTTCATCTCTTTTTCTCTCAAAACAAAAAGTACGTTTACAAATTGGGGCATTTACGTACTATTACATTTTTGCTGCATTATTTTCTTATTTCTCTCAATTTTATGCTCCGCTTTACGTTTATTCGTCTATGTGTTCTCTCAATATCTCATTTTAGTTTACGTGTTGTTTCCTTACCTTTTCTATACTTTTTTTCATAGAAAAATTCTTACACTTGATCCGGGGTTCGAACCCCCGACCTCCACCGTCGTAAGTGGCGCTTATACCACTGGGCCACGAGGCCCCAGGTGCTGACCGTCTTTAGCAGATATTTTAACACAAACTTTTTAAATAAATCAACATTACAAACTAAATAATTGCAATAATTCATATAAAACGCAAATACATTCAGTTCAAAAATCGACGAATTAGCTCGAGAAAGCATTTTGTTTCACTTTTTTCTATTTAATTCTCTAATTTTTCACCAGTGGATTCTATCAAAAGATACCAGGCGTATAAGTCAACTAAAGTTTGAATTTATATTTCACCTTTACGTTCATCTCTTTTTCTCTCAAAACAAAAAGTACGTTTACAAATTGGGGCATTTACGTACTATTACATTTTTGCTGCATTATTTTCTTATTTCTCTCAATTTTATGCTCCGCTTTACGTTTATTCGTCTATGTGTTCTCTCAATATCTCATTTTAGTTTACGTGTTGTTTCCTTACCTTTTCTATACTTTTTTTCATAGAAAAATTCTTACACTTGATCCGGGGTTCGAACCCCCGACCTCCACCGTCGTAAGTGGCGCTTATACCACTGGGCCACGAGGCCCCAGGTGCTGACCGTCTTTAGCAGATATTTTAACACAAACTTTTTAAATAAATCAACATTACAAACTATATAATTGCAATAATTCATCTAAAACGCAAATACATTCAGTTCAAAAATCGACGAATTAGCTCGAGAAAGCATTTTGTTTCACTTTTTTTTATTTAATTCTCTAATTTTTCACCAGTGGATTCTATCAAAAGATACCAGGCGTATAAGTCAACTAAAGTTTGAATTTATATTTCACCTTTACGTTCATCTCTTTTTCTCTCAAAACAAAAAGTACGTTTACAAATTGGGGCATTTACGTACTATTACATTTTTGCTGCATTATTTTCTTATTTCTCTCAATTTTATGCTCCGCTTTACGTTTATTCGTCTATGTGTTCTCTCAATATCTCATTTTAG
This sequence comes from Tribolium castaneum, assembly GCF_031307605.1. Classification (NCBI taxonomy): domain Eukaryota; kingdom Metazoa; phylum Arthropoda; class Insecta; order Coleoptera; family Tenebrionidae; genus Tribolium; species Tribolium castaneum. The sequence goes on along the minus strand of NC_087403.1, from coordinate 5,397,762 downwards.
TTTACGTGTTGTTTCCTTACCTTTACTATACTTTTTTTCATAGAAAAATTCTTACACCTGATCCGGGGTTCGAACCCCCGACCTCCACCGTCGTAAGTGGCGCTTATACCACTGGGCCACGAAGCCCCAGGTGCTGACCGTCTTTTGCAGATATTTTAACACAAACTTTTTAAATAAATCAACATTACAAACTAAATAATTGCAATAATTCACATAAAACGCAAATACTTTTAATTCAAAAGTCGGAGAATTAACTCGAGAAAGCATTTTTTCCACTTTTTTCAATTTAATTCTCTAATTTGTCATCAGATTTCATTAAAAGATACCGGGCGTATAAGTCAACTAAAGTTTGAATTTATATTTCACCTTTACGTTCATCTCTTTTTCTCTCAAAACAAAAAGTACGTTTACAAATTGGGGCATTTACGTACTATTACATTTTTGCTGCATTATTTTCTTATTTCTCTCAATTTTATGCTCCGCTTTACGTTTATTCGTCTATGTGTTCTCTCAATATCTCATTTTAGTTTACGTGTTGATTCCTTACCTTTTCTATACTTTTTTTCATAGAAAAATTCTTACACCTGATCCGGGGTTCGAACCCGCGACCTCCACCGTCGTAAGTGGCGCTTATACCACTGGGCCACGAGGCCCCAGGTGCTGACCGTCTTTTGCAGATATTTTAACACAAACTTTTTAAATAAATCAACATTACAAACTAAATAATTGCAATAATTCACATAAAACGTAAATACTTTTAGTTCAAAAGTCGGAGAATTAACTCGAGAAAGCATTTTTTCCACTTTTTTCAATTTAACTCTAATTTTTCATCAGATTCTATCAAAACATACCGAGCGTATAAGTCAACTAAAGTTTGAAGTTATATTTCACCTTTACGTTCATCTCTTTTTCTCTCAAAACAAAAAGTACGTTTACAAATTGGGGCATTTACGTACTATTACATTTTTGCTGCATTATTTTCTTATTTCTCTCAATTTTATGCTCCGCTTTACGTTTATTCGTCTATGTGTTCTCTCAATATCTCATTTTAGTTTACGTGTTGTTTCCTTACCTTTTCTATACTTTTTTTCATAGAAAAATTCTTACATTTGATCCGGGGTTCGAACCCCCGACCTCCACCGTCGTAAGTGGCGCTTATACCACTGGGCCACGAGGCCCCAGGTGCTGACCGTCTTTTGCAGATATTTTAACACAAACTTTTTAAATAAATCAACATTACAAACTAAATAATTGCAATAATTTACATAAAACGCAAATACTTTTAATTCAAAAGTCGGAGAATTAACTCGAGAAAGCATTTTTTCCACTTTTTTCAATTTAATTCTCTAATTTGTCATCAGATTTCATTAAAAGATACCGGGCGTATAAGTCAACTAAAGTTTGAATTTATATTTCACCTTTACGTTCATCTCTTTTTCTCTCAAAACAAAAAGTACGTTTACAAATTGGGGCATTTACGTACTATTACATTTTTGATGCATTATTTTCTTATTTCTCTCAATTTTATGCTCCGCTTTACGTTTATTCGTCTATGTGTTCTCTCAATATCTCATTTTAGTTTACGTGTTGTTTCCTTACCTTTACTATACTTTTTTTCATAGAAAAATTCTTACACCTGATCCGGGGTTCGAACCCCCGACCTCCACCGTCGTAAGTGGCGCTTATACCACTGGGCCACGAAGCCCCAGGTGCTGACCGTCTTTTGCAGATATTTTAACACAAACTTTTTAAATAAATCAACATTACAAACTAAATAATTGCAATAATTCACATAAAACGCAAATACTTTTAATTCAAAAGTCGGAGAATTAACTCGAGAAAGCATTTTTTCCACTTTTTTCAATTTAATTCTCTAATTTGTCATCAGATTTCATTAAAAGATACCGGGCGTATAAGTCAACTAAAGTTTGAATTTATATTTCACCTTTACGTTCATCTCTTTTTCTCTCAAAACAAAAAGTACGTTTACAAATTGGGGCATTTACGTACTATTACATTTTTGCTGCATTATTTTCTTATTTCTCTCAATTTTATGCTCCGCTTTACGTTTATTCGTCTATGTGTTCTCTCAATATCTCATTTTAGTTTACGTGTTGTTTCCTTACCTTTTCTATACTTTTTTTCATAGAAAAATTCTTACACTTGATCCGGGGTTCGAACCCCCGACCTCCACCGTCGTAAGTGGCGCTTATACCACTGGGCCACGAGGCCCCAGGTGCTGACCGTCTTTAGCAGATATTTTAACACAAACTTTTTAAATAAATCAACATTACAAACTAAATAATTGCAATAATTCATATAAAACGCAAATACATTCAGTTCAAAAATCGACGAATTAGCTCGAGAAAGCATTTTGTTTCACTTTTTTCTATTTAATTCTCTAATTTTTCACCAGTGGATTCTATCAAAAGATACCAGGCGTATAAGTCAACTAAAGTTTGAATTTATATTTCACCTTTACGTTCATCTCTTTTTCTCTCAAAACAAAAAGTACGTTTACAAATTGGGGCATTTACGTACTATTACATTTTTGCTGCATTATTTTCTTATTTCTCTCAATTTTATGCTCCGCTTTACGTTTATTCGTCTATGTGTTCTCTCAATATCTCATTTTAGTTTACGTGTTGTTTCCTTACCTTTTCTATACTTTTTTTCATAGAAAAATTCTTACACTTGATCCGGGGTTCGAACCCCCGACCTCCACCGTCGTAAGTGGCGCTTATACCACTGGGCCACGAGGCCCCAGGTGCTGACCGTCTTTAGCAGATATTTTAACACAAACTTTTTAAATAAATCAACATTACAAACTATATAATTGCAATAATTCATCTAAAACGCAAATACATTCAGTTCAAAAATCGACGAATTAGCTCGAGAAAGCATTTTGTTTCACTTTTTTTTATTTAATTCTCTAATTTTTCACCAGTGGATTCTATCAAAAGATACCAGGCGTATAAGTCAACTAAAGTTTGAATTTATATTTCACCTTTACGTTCATCTCTTTTTCTCTCAAAACAAAAAGTACGTTTACAAATTGGGGCATTTACGTACTATTACATTTTTGCTGCATTATTTTCTTATTTCTCTCAATTTTATGCTCCGCTTTACGTTTATTCGTCTATGTGTTCTCTCAATATCTCATTTTAGTTTACGTGTTGTTTCCTTACCTTTACTATACTTTTTTTCATAGAAAAATTCTTACACCTGATCCGGGGTTCGAACCCCCGACCTCCACCGTCGTAAGTGGCGCTTATACCACTGGGCCACGAAGCCCCAGGTGCTGACCGTCTTTTGCAGATATTTTAACACAAACTTTTTAAATAAATCAACATTACAAACTAAATAATTGCAATAATTCACATAAAACGCAAATACTTTTAATTCAAAAGTCGGAGAATTAACTCGAGAAAGCATTTTTTCCACTTTTTTCAATTTAATTCTCTAATTTGTCATCAGATTTCATTAAAAGATACCGGGCGTATAAGTCAACTAAAGTTTGAATTTATATTTCACCTTTACGTTCATCTCTTTTTCTCTCAAAACAAAAAGTACGTTTACAAATTGGGGCATTTACGTACTATTACATTTTTGCTGCATTATTTTCTTATTTCTCTCAATTTTATGCTCCGCTTTACGTTTATTCGTCTATGTGTTCTCTCAATATCTCATTTTAGTTTACGTGTTGATTCCTTACCTTTTCTATACTTTTTTTCATAGAAAAATTCTTACACCTGATCCGGGGTTCGAACCCGCGACCTCCACCGTCGTAAGTGGCGCTTATACCACTGGGCCACGAGGCCCCAGGTGCTGACCGTCTTTTGCAGATATTTTAACACAAACTTTTTAAATAAATCAACATTACAAACTAAATAATTGCAATAATTCACATAAAACGTAAATACTTTTAGTTCAAAAGTCGGAGAATTAACTCGAGAAAGCATTTTTTCCACTTTTTTCAATTTAACTCTAATTTTTCATCAGATTCTATCAAAACATACCGAGCGTATAAGTCAACTAAAGTTTGAAGTTATATTTCACCTTTACGTTCATCTCTTTTTCTCTCAAAACAAAAAGTACGTTTACAAATTGGGGCATTTACGTACTATTACATTTTTGCTGCATTATTTTCTTATTTCTCTCAATTTTATGCTCCGCTTTACGTTTATTCGTCTATGTGTTCTCTCAATATCTCATTTTAGTTTACGTGTTGTTTCCTTACCTTTTCTATACTTTTTTTCATAGAAAAATTCTTACATTTGATCCGGGGTTCGAACCCCCGACCTCCACCGTCGTAAGTGGCGCTTATACCACTGGGCCACGAGGCCCCAGGTGCTGACCGTCTTTTGCAGATATTTTAACACAAACTTTTTAAATAAATCAACATTACAAACTAAATAATTGCAATAATTTACATAAAACGCAAATACTTTTAATTCAAAAGTCGGAGAATTAACTCGAGAAAGCATTTTTTCCACTTTTTTCAATTTAATTCTCTAATTTGTCATCAGATTTCATTAAAAGATACCGGGCGTATAAGTCAACTAAAGTTTGAATTTATATTTCACCTTTACGTTCATCTCTTTTTCTCTCAAAACAAAAAGTACGTTTACAAATTGGGGCATTTACGTACTATTACATTTTTGATGCATTATTTTCTTATTTCTCTCAATTTTATGCTCCGCTTTACGTTTATTCGTCTATGTGTTCTCTCAATATCTCATTTTAGTTTACGTGTTGTTTCCTTACCTTTTCTATACTTTTTTTCATAGACAAATTCTTACACTTGATCCGGGGTTCGAACCCCCGACCTCCACCGTCGTAAGTGGCGCTTATACCACTGGGCCACGAGGCCCCAGGTGCTGACCGTCTTTAGCAGATATTTTAACACAAACTTTTTAAATAAATCAACATTACAAACTATATAATTGCAATAATTCATCTAAAACGCAAATACATTCAGTTCAAAAATCGACGAATTAGCTCGAGAAAGCATTTTGTTTCACTTTTTTCTATTTAATTCTCTAATTTTTCACCAGTGGATTCTATCAAAAGATACCAGGCGTATAAGTCAACTAAAGTTTGAATTTATATTTCACCTTTACGTTCATCTCTTTTTCTCTCAAAACATAAAGTACGTTTACAAATTGGGGCATTTACGTACTATTACATTTTTGCTGCATTATTTTCTTATTTCTCTCAATTTTATGCTCTGCTTTACGTTTATACGTCTATGTGTTTTCTCAATCTCTCATTTATGTTTACGTGTTGTTTCACCTACCTTTTCTATACTTTTTTTCATAGAAAAATTCTTACACCTGATCCGGGGTTCGAACCCCCGACCTCCACCGTCGTAAGTGGCGCTTATACCACTGGGCCACGAGGCCCCAGGTGCTGACCGTCTTTAGCAGATATTTTAACACAAACTTTTTAAATAAATCAACATTACAAACTATATAATTGCAATAATTCATCTAAAACGCAAATACATTCAGTTCAAATATCGACGAATTAGCTCGAGAAAGCATTTTGTTTCACTTTTTTCTATTTAATTCTCTAATTTTTCACCAGTGGATTCTATCAAAAGATACCAGGCGTATAAGTCAACTAAAGTTTGAATTTATATTTCACCTTTACGTTCATCTCTTTTTCTCTCAAAACATAAAGTACGTTTACAAATTGGGGCATTTACGTACTATTACATTTTTGCTGCATTATTTTCTTATTTCTCTCAATTTTATGCTCCGCTTTACGTTTATTCGTCTATGTGTTCTCTCAATATCTCATTTTAGTTTACGTGTTGTTTCCTTACCTTTACTATACTTTTTTTCATAGAAAAATTCTTACACCTGATCCGGGGTTCGAACCCCCGACCTCCACCGTCGTAAGTGGCGCTTATACCACTGGGCCACGAAGCCCCAGGTGCTGACCGTCTTTTGCAGATATTTTAACACAAACTTTTTAAATAAATCAACATTACAAACTAAATAATTGCAATAATTCACATAAAACGCAAATACTTTTAATTCAAAAGTCGGAGAATTAACTCGAGAAAGCATTTTTTCCACTTTTTTCAATTTAATTCTCTAATTTGTCATCAGATTTCATTAAAAGATACCGGGCGTATAAGTCAACTAAAGTTTGAATTTATATTTCACCTTTACGTTCATCTCTTTTTCTCTCAAAACAAAAAGTACGTTTACAAATTGGGGCATTTACGTACTATTACATTTTTGCTGCATTATTTTCTTATTTCTCTCAATTTTATGCTCCGCTTTACGTTTATTCGTCTATGTGTTCTCTCAATATCTCATTTTAGTTTACGTGTTGTTTCCTTACCTTTTCTATACTTTTTTTCATAGAAAAATTCTTACACTTGATCCGGGGTTCGAACCCCCGACCTCCACCGTCGTAAGTGGCGCTTATACCACTGGGCCACGAGGCCCCAGGTGCTGACCGTCTTTAGCAGATATTTTAACACAAACTTTTTAAATAAATCAACATTACAAACTAAATAATTGCAATAATTCATATAAAACGCAAATACATTCAGTTCAAAAATCGACGAATTAGCTCGAGAAAGCATTTTGTTTCACTTTTTTCTATTTAATTCTCTAATTTTTCACCAGTGGATTCTATCAAAAGATACCAGGCGTATAAGTCAACTAAAGTTTGAATTTATATTTCACCTTTACGTTCATCTCTTTTTCTCTCAAAACAAAAAGTACGTTTACAAATTGGGGCATTTACGTACTATTACATTTTTGCTGCATTATTTTCTTATTTCTCTCAATTTTATGCTCCGCTTTACGTTTATTCGTCTATGTGTTCTCTCAATATCTCATTTTAGTTTACGTGTTGTTTCCTTACCTTTTCTATACTTTTTTTCATAGAAAAATTCTTACACTTGATCCGGGGTTCGAACCCCCGACCTCCACCGTCGTAAGTGGCGCTTATACCACTGGGCCACGAGGCCCCAGGTGCTGACCGTCTTTAGCAGATATTTTAACACAAACTTTTTAAATAAATCAACATTACAAACTATATAATTGCAATAATTCATCTAAAACGCAAATACATTCAGTTCAAAAATCGACGAATTAGCTCGAGAAAGCATTTTGTTTCACTTTTTTTTATTTAATTCTCTAATTTTTCACCAGTGGATTCTATCAAAAGATACCAGGCGTATAAGTCAACTAAAGTTTGAATTTATATTTCACCTTTACGTTCATCTCTTTTTCTCTCAAAACAAAAAGTACGTTTACAAATTGGGGCATTTACGTACTATTACATTTTTGCTGCATTATTTTCTTATTTCTCTCAATTTTATGCTCCGCTTTACGTTTATTCGTCTATGTGTTCTCTCAATATCTCATTTTAGTTTACGTGTTGTTTCCTTACCTTTACTATACTTTTTTTCATAGAAAAATTCTTACACCTGATCCGGGGTTCGAACCCCCGACCTCCACCGTCGTAAGTGGCGCTTATACCACTGGGCCACGAAGCCCCAGGTGCTGACCGTCTTTTGCAGATATTTTAACACAAACTTTTTAAATAAATCAACATTACAAACTAAATAATTGCAATAATTCACATAAAACGCAAATACTTTTAATTCAAAAGTCGGAGAATTAACTCGAGAAAGCATTTTTTCCACTTTTTTCAATTTAATTCTCTAATTTGTCATCAGATTTCATTAAAAGATACCGGGCGTATAAGTCAACTAAAGTTTGAATTTATATTTCACCTTTACGTTCATCTCTTTTTCTCTCAAAACAAAAAGTACGTTTACAAATTGGGGCATTTACGTACTATTACATTTTTGCTGCATTATTTTCTTATTTCTCTCAATTTTATGCTCCGCTTTACGTTTATTCGTCTATGTGTTCTCTCAATATCTCATTTTAGTTTACGTGTTGATTCCTTACCTTTTCTATACTTTTTTTCATAGAAAAATTCTTACACCTGATCCGGGGTTCGAACCCGCGACCTCCACCGTCGTAAGTGGCGCTTATACCACTGGGCCACGAGGCCCCAGGTGCTGACCGTCTTTTGCAGATATTTTAACACAAACTTTTTAAATAAATCAACATTACAAACTAAATAATTGCAATAATTCACATAAAACGTAAATACTTTTAGTTCAAAAGTCGGAGAATTAACTCGAGAAAGCATTTTTTCCACTTTTTTCAATTTAACTCTAATTTTTCATCAGATTCTATCAAAACATACCGAGCGTATAAGTCAACTAAAGTTTGAAGTTATATTTCACCTTTACGTTCATCTCTTTTTCTCTCAAAACAAAAAGTACGTTTACAAATTGGGGCATTTACGTACTATTACATTTTTGCTGCATTATTTTCTTATTTCTCTCAATTTTATGCTCCGCTTTACGTTTATTCGTCTATGTGTTCTCTCAATATCTCATTTTAGTTTACGTGTTGTTTCCTTACCTTTTCTATACTTTTTTTCATAGAAAAATTCTTACATTTGATCCGGGGTTCGAACCCCCGACCTCCACCGTCGTAAGTGGCGCTTATACCACTGGGCCACGAGGCCCCAGGTGCTGACCGTCTTTAGCAGATATTTTAACACAAACTTTTTAAATAAATCAACATTACAAACTATATAATTGCAATAATTCATCTAAAACGCAAATACATTCAGTTCAAAAATCGACGAATTAGCTCGAGAAAGCATTTTGTTTCACTTTTTTTTATTTAATTCTCTAATTTTTCACCAGTGGATTCTATCAAAAGATACCAGGCGTATAAGTCAACTAAAGTTTGAATTTATATTTCACCTTTACGTTCATCTCTTTTTCTCTCAAAACAAAAAGTACGTTTACAAATTGGGGCATTTACGTACTATTACATTTTTGCTGCATTATTTTCTTATTTCTCTCAATTTTATGCTCCGCTTTACGTTTATTCGTCTATGTGTTCTCTCAATATCTCATTTTAGTTTACGTGTTGTTTCCTTACCTTTACTATACTTTTTTTCATAGAAAAATTCTTACACCTGATCCGGGGTTCGAACCCCCGACCTCCACCGTCGTAAGTGGCGCTTATACCACTGGGCCACGAAGCCCCAGGTGCTGACCGTCTTTTGCAGATATTTTAACACAAACTTTTTAAATAAATCAACATTACAAACTAAATAATTGCAATAATTCACATAAAACGCAAATACTTTTAATTCAAAAGTCGGAGAATTAACTCGAGAAAGCATTTTTTCCACTTTTTTCAATTTAATTCTCTAATTTGTCATCAGATTTCATTAAAAGATACCGGGCGTATAAGTCAACTAAAGTTTGAATTTATATTTCACCTTTACGTTCATCTCTTTTTCTCTCAAAACAAAAAGTACGTTTACAAATTGGGGCATTTACGTACTATTACATTTTTGCTGCATTATTTTCTTATTTCTCTCAATTTTATGCTCCGCTTTACGTTTATTCGTCTATGTGTTCTCTCAATATCTCATTTTAGTTTACGTGTTGATTCCTTACCTTTTCTATACTTTTTTTCATAGAAAAATTCTTACACCTGATCCGGGGTTCGAACCCGCGACCTCCACCGTCGTAAGTGGCGCTTATACCACTGGGCCACGAGGCCCCAGGTGCTGACCGTCTTTTGCAGATATTTTAACACAAACTTTTTAAATAAATCAACATTACAAACTAAATAATTGCAATAATTCACATAAAACGTAAATACTTTTAGTTCAAAAGTCGGAGAATTAACTCGAGAAAGCATTTTTTCCACTTTTTTCAATTTAACTCTAATTTTTCATCAGATTCTATCAAAACATACCGAGCGTATAAGTCAACTAAAGTTTGAAGTTATATTTCACCTTTACGTTCATCTCTTTTTCTCTCAAAACAAAAAGTACGTTTACAAATTGGGGCATTTACGTACTATTACATTTTTGCTGCATTATTTTCTTATTTCTCTCAATTTTATGCTCCGCTTTACGTTTATTCGTCTATGTGTTCTCTCAATATCTCATTTTAGTTTACGTGTTGTTTCCTTACCTTTTCTATACTTTTTTTCATAGAAAAATTCTTACATTTGATCCGGGGTTCGAACCCCCGACCTCCACCGTCGTAAGTGGCGCTTATACCACTGGGCCACGAGGCCCCAGGTGCTGACCGTCTTTTGCAGATATTTTAACACAAACTTTTTAAATAAATCAACATTACAAACTAAATAATTGCAATAATTTACATAAAACGCAAATACTTTTAATTCAAAAGTCGGAGAATTAACTCGAGAAAGCATTTTTTCCACTTTTTTCAATTTAATTCTCTAATTTGTCATCAGATTTCATTAAAAGATACCGGGCGTATAAGTCAACTAAAGTTTGAATTTATATTTCACCTTTACGTTCATCTCTTTTTCTCTCAAAACAAAAAGTACGTTTACAAATTGGGGCATTTACGTACTATTACATTTTTGATGCATTATTTTCTTATTTCTCTAAATTTTATGCTCCGCTTTACGTTTATTCGTCTATGTGTTCTCTCAATATCTCATTTTAGTTTACGTGTTGTTTCCTTACCTTTTCTATACTTTTTTTCATAGACAAATTCTTACACTTGATCCGGGGTTCGAACCCCCGACCTCCACCGTCGTAAGTGGCGCTTATACCACTGGGCCACGAGGCCCCAGGTGCTGACCGTCTTTAGCAGATATTTTAACACAAACTTTTTAAATAAATCAACATTACAAACTATATAATTGCAATAATTCATCTAAAACGCAAATACATTCAGTTCAAAAATCGACGAATTAGCTCGAGAAAGCATTTTGTTTCACTTTTTTCTATTTAATTCTCTAATTTTTCACCAGTGGATTCTATCAAAAGATACCAGGCGTATAAGTCAACTAAAGTTTGAATTTATATTTCACCTTTACGTTCATCTCTTTTTCTCTCAAAACATAAAGTACGTTTACAAATTGGGGCATTTACGTACTATTACATTTTTGCTGCATTATTTTCTTATTTCTCTCAATTTTATGCTCTGCTTTACGTTTATACGTCTATGTGTTTTCTCAATCTCTCATTTATGTTTACGTGTTGTTTCACCTACCTTTTCTATACTTTTTTTCATAGAAAAATTCTTACACCTGATCCGGGGTTCGAACCCCCGACCTCCACCGTCGTAAGTGGCGCTTATACCACTGGGCCACGAGGCCCCAGGTGCTGACCGTCTTTAGCAGATATTTTAACACAAACTTTTTAAATAAATCAACATTACAAACTATATAATTGCAATAATTCATCTAAAACGCAAATACATTCAGTTCAAAAATCGACGAATTAGCTCGAGAAAGCATTTTGTTTCACTTTTTTCTATTTAATTCTCTAATTTTTCACCAGTGGATTCTATCAAAAGATACCAGGCGTATAAGTCAACTAAAGTTTGAATTTATATTTCACCTTTACGTTCATCTCTTTTTCTCTCAAAACATAAAGTACGTTTACAAATTGGGGCATTTACGTACTATTACATTTTTGCTGCATTATTTTCTTATTTCTCTCAATTTTATGCTCCGCTTTACGTTTATTCGTCTATGTGTTCTCTCAATATCTCATTTTAGTTTACGTGTTGTTTCCTTACCTTTACTATACTTTTTTTCATAGAAAAATTCTTACACCTGATCCGGGGTTCGAACCCCCGACCTCCACCGTCGTAAGTGGCGCTTATACCACTGGGCCACGAAGCCCCAGGTGCTGACCGTCTTTTGCAGATATTTTAACACAAACTTTTTAAATAAATCAACATTACAAACTAAATAATTGCAATAATTCACATAAAACGCAAATACTTTTAATTCAAAAGTCGGAGAATTAACTCGAGAAAGCATTTTTTCCACTTTTTTCAATTTAATTCTCTAATTTGTCATCAGATTTCATTAAAAGATACCGGGCGTATAAGTCAACTAAAGTTTGAATTTATATTTCACCTTTACGTTCATCTCTTTTTCTCTCAAAACAAAAAGTACGTTTACAAATTGGGGCATTTACGTACTATTACATTTTTGCTGCATTATTTTCTTATTTCTCTCAATTTTATGCTCCGCTTTACGTTTATTCGTCTATGTGTTCTCTCAATATCTCATTTTAGTTTACGTGTTGTTTCCTTACCTTTTCTATACTTTTTTTCATAGAAAAATTCTTACACTTGATCCGGGGTTCGAACCCCCGACCTCCACCGTCGTAAGTGGCGCTTATACCACTGGGCCACGAGGCCCCAGGTGCTGACCGTCTTTAGCAGATATTTTAACACAAACTTTTTAAATAAATCAACATTACAAACTAAATAATTGCAATAATTCATATAAAACGCAAATACATTCAGTTCAAAAATCGACGAATTAGCTCGAGAAAGCATTTTGTTTCACTTTTTTCTATTTAATTCTCTAATTTTTCACCAGTGGATTCTATCAAAAGATACCAGGCGTATAAGTCAACTAAAGTTTGAATTTATATTTCACCTTTACGTTCATCTCTTTTTCTCTCAAAACAAAAAGTACGTTTACAAATTGGGGCATTTACGTACTATTACATTTTTGCTGCATTATTTTCTTATTTCTCTCAATTTTATGCTCCGCTTTACGTTTATTCGTCTATGTGTTCTCTCAATATCTCATTTTAGTTTACGTGTTGTTTCCTTACCTTTTCTATACTTTTTTTCATAGAAAAATTCTTACACTTGATCCGGGGTTCGAACCCCCGACCTCCACCGTCGTAAGTGGCGCTTATACCACTGGGCCACGAGGCCCCAGGTGCTGACCGTCTTTAGCAGATATTTTAACACAAACTTTTTAAATAAATCAACATTACAAACTATATAATTGCAATAATTCATCTAAAACGCAAATACATTCAGTTCAAAAATCGACGAATTAGCTCGAGAAAGCATTTTGTTTCACTTTTTTTTATTTAATTCTCTAATTTTTCACCAGTGGATTCTATCAAAAGATACCAGGCGTATAAGTCAACTAAAGTTTGAATTTATATTTCACCTTTACGTTCATCTCTTTTTCTCTCAAAACAAAAAGTACGTTTACAAATTGGGGCATTTACGTACTATTACATTTTTGCTGCATTATTTTCTTATTTCTCTCAATTTTATGCTCCGCTTTACGTTTATTCGTCTATGTGTTCTCTCAATATCTCATTTTAGTTTACGTGTTGTTTCCTTACCTTTACTATACTTTTTTTCATAGAAAAATTCTTACACCTGATCCGGGGTTCGAACCCCCGACCTCCACCGTCGTAAGTGGCGCTTATACCACTGGGCCACGAAGCCCCAGGTGCTGACCGTCTTTTGCAGATATTTTAACACAAACTTTTTAAATAAATCAACATTACAAACTAAATAATTGCAATAATTCACATAAAACGCAAATACTTTTAATTCAAAAGTCGGAGAATTAACTCGAGAAAGCATTTTTTCCACTTTTTTCAATTTAATTCTCTAATTTGTCATCAGATTTCATTAAAAGATACCGGGCGTATAAGTCAACTAAAGTTTGAATTTATATTTCACCTTTACGTTCATCTCTTTTTCTCTCAAAACAAAAAGTACGTTTACAAATTGGGGCATTTACGTACTATTACATTTTTGCTGCATTATTTTCTTATTTCTCTCAATTTTATGCTCCGCTTTACGTTTATTCGTCTATGTGTTCTCTCAATATCTCATTTTAGTTTACGTGTTGATTCCTTACCTTTTCTATACTTTTTTTCATAGAAAAATTCTTACACCTGATCCGGGGTTCGAACCCGCGACCTCCACCGTCGTAAGTGGCGCTTATACCACTGGGCCACGAGGCCCCAGGTGCTGACCGTCTTTTGCAGATATTTTAACACAAACTTTTTAAATAAATCAACATTACAAACTAAATAATTGCAATAATTCACATAAAACGTAAATACTTTTAGTTCAAAAGTCGGAGAATTAACTCGAGAAAGCATTTTTTCCACTTTTTTCAATTTAATTCTCTAATTTGTCATCAGATTTCATTAAAAGATACCGGGCGTATAAGTCAACTAAAGTTTGAATTTATATTTCACCTTTACGTTCATCTCTTTTTCTCTCAAAACAAAAAGTACGTTTACAAATTGGGGCATTTACGTACTATTACATTTTTGCTGCATTATTTTCTTATTTCTCTCAATTTTATGCTCCGCTTTACGTTTATTCGTCTATGTGTTCTCTCAATATCTCATTTTAGTTTACGTGTTGTTTCCTTACCTTTTCTATACTTTTTTTCATAGAAAAATTCTTACATTTGATCCGGGGTTCGAACCCCCGACCTCCACCGTCGTAAGTGGCGCTTATACCACTGGGCCACGAGGCACCAGGTGCTGACCGTCTTTTGCAGATATTTTAACACAAACTTTTTAAATAAATCAACATTACAAACTAAATAATTGCAATAATTTACATAAAACGCAAATACTTTTAATTCAAAAGTCGGAGAATTAACTCGAGAAAGCATTTTTTCCACTTTTTTCAATTTAATTCTCTAATTTGTCATCAGATTTCATTAAAAGATACCGGGCGTATAAGTCAACTAAAGTTTGAATTTATATTTCACCTTTACGTTCATCTCTTTTTCTCTCAAAACAAAAAGTACGTTTACAAATTGGGGCATTTACGTACTATTACATTTTTGATGCATTATTTTCTTATTTCTCTCAATTTTATGCTCCGCTTTACGTTTATTCGTCTATGTGTTCTCTCAATATCTCATTTTAGTTTACGTGTTGTTTCCTTACCTTTTCTATACTTTTTTTCATAGACAAATTCTTACACTTGATCCGGGGTTCGAACCCCCGACCTCCACCGTCGTAAGTGGCGCTTATACCACTGGGCCACGAGGCCCCAGGTGCTGACCGTCTTTAGCAGATATTTTAACACAAACTTTTTAAATAAATCAACATTACAAACTATATAATTGCAATAATTCATCTAAAACGCAAATACATTCAGTTCAAAAATCGACGAATTAGCTCGAGAAAGCATTTTGTTTCACTTTTTTCTATTTAATTCTCTAATTTTTCACCAGTGGATTCTATCAAAAGATACCAGGCGTATAAGTCAACTAAAGTTTGAATTTATATTTCACCTTTACGTTCATCTCTTTTTCTCTCAAAACATAAAGTACGTTTACAAATTGGGGCATTTACGTACTATTACATTTTTGCTGCATTATTTTCTTATTTCTCTCAATTTTATGCTCTGCTTTACGTTTATACGTCTATGTGTTTTCTCAATCTCTCATTTATGTTTACGTGTTGTTTCACCTACCTTTTCTATACTTTTTTTCATAGAAAAATTCTTACACCTGATCCGGGGTTCGAACCCCCGACCTCCACCGTCGTAAGTGGCGCTTATACCACTGGGCCACGAGGCCCCAGGTGCTGACCGTCTTTAGCAGATATTTTAACACAAACTTTTTAAATAAATCAACATTACAAACTATATAATTGCAATAATTCATCTAAAACGCAAATACATTCAGTTCAAAAATCGACGAATTAGCTCGAGAAAGCATTTTGTTTCACTTTTTTCTATTTAATTCTCTAATTTTTCACCAGTGGATTCTATCAAAAGATACCAGGCGTATAAGTCAACTAAAGTTTGAATTTATATTTCACCTTTACGTTCATCTCTTTTTCTCTCAAAACAAAAAGTACGTTTACAAATTGGGGCATTTACGTACTATTACATTTTTGCTGCATTATTTTCTTATTTCTCTCAATTTTATGCTCCGCTTTACGTTTATTCGTCTATGTGTTCTCTCAATATCTCATTTTAGTTTACGTGTTGTTTCCTTACCTTTTCTATACTTTTTTTCATAGAAAAATTCTTACACTTGATCCGGGGTTCGAACCCCCGACCTCCACCGTCGTAAGTGGCGCTTATACCACTGGGCCACGAAGCCCCAGGTGCTGACCGTCTTTTGCAGATATTTTAACACAAACTTTTTAAATAAATCAACATTACAAACTAAATAATTGCAATAATTCACATAAAACGCAAATACTTTTAATTCAAAAGTCGGAGAATTAACTCGAGAAAGCATTTTTTCCACTTTTTTCAATTTAATTCTCTAATTTGTCATCAGATTTCATTAAAAGATACCGGGCGTATAAGTCAACTAAAGTTTGAATTTATATTTCACCTTTACGTTCATCTCTTTTTCTCTCAAAACAAAAAGTACGTTTACAAATTGGGGCATTTACGTACTATTACATTTTTGCTGCATTATTTTCTTATTTCTCTCAATTTTATGCTCCGCTTTACGTTTATTCGTCTATGTGTTCTCTCAATATCTCATTTTAGTTTACGTGTTGTTTCCTTACCTTTTCTATACTTTTTTTCATAGAAAAATTCTTACACCTGATCCGGGGTTCGAACCCCCGACCTCCACCGTCGTAAGTGGCGCTTATACCACTGGGCCACGAGGCCCCAGGTGCTGACCGTCTTTTGCAGATATTTTAACACAAACTTTTTAAATAAATCAACATTACAAACTAAATAATTGCAATAATTCACATAAAACGCAAATACTTTTAGTTCAAAAGTCGGAGAATTAACTCGAGAAAGCATTTTTTCCACTTTTTTCAATTTAATTCTCTAATTTGTCATCAGATTTCATTAAAAGATACCGGGCGTATAAGTCAACTAAAGTTTGAATTTATATTTCACCTTTACGTTCATCTCTTTTTCTCTCAAAACAAAAAGTACGTTTACAAATTGGGGCATTTACGTACTATTACATTTTTGCTGCATTATTTTCTTATTTCTCTCAATTTTATGCTCCGCTTTACGTTTATTCGTCTATGTGTTCTCTCAATATCTCATTTTAGTTTACGTGTTGTTTCCTTACCTTTTCTATACTTTTTTTCATAGAAAAATTCTTACACCTGATCCGGGGTTCGAACCCCCGACCTCCACCGTCGTAAGTGGCGCTTATACCACTGGGCCACGAAGCCCCAGGTGCTGACCGTCTTTTGCAGATATTTTAACACAAACTTTTTAAATAAATCAACATTACAAACTAAATAATTGCAATAATTCACATAAAACGCAAATACTTTTAATTCAAAAGTCGGAGAATTAACTCGAGAAAGCATTTTTTCCACTTTTTTCAATTTAATTCTCTAATTTGTCATCAGATTTCATTAAAAGATACCGGGCGTATAAGTCAACTAAAGTTTGAATTTATATTTCACCTTTACGTTCATCTCTTTTTCTCTCAAAACAAAAAGTACGTTTACAAATTGGGGCATTTACGTACTATTACATTTTTGCTGCATTATTTTCTTATTTCTCTCAATTTTATGCTCCGCTTTACGTTTATTCGTCTATGTGTTCTCTCAATATCTCATTTTAGTTTACGTGTTGTTTCCTTACCTTTTCTATACTTTTTTTCATAGAAAAATTCTTACACTTGATCCGGGGTTCGAACCCCCGACCTCCACCGTCGTAAGTGGCGCTTATACCACTGGGCCACGAGGCCCCAGGTGCTGACCGTCTTTAGCAGATATTTTAACACAAACTTTTTAAATAAATCAACATTACAAACTATATAATTGCAATAATTCATCTAAAACGCAAATACATTCAGTTCAAAAATCGACGAATTAGCTCGAGAAAGCATTTTGTTTCACTTTTTTCTATTTAATTCTCTAATTTTTCACCAGTGGATTCTATCAAAAGATACCAGGCGTATAAGTCAACTAAAGTTTGAATTTATATTTCACCTTTACGTTCATCTCTTTTTCTCTCAAAACAAAAAGTACGTTTACAAATTGGGGCATTTACGTACTATTACATTTTTGCTGCATTATTTTCTTATTTCTCTCAATTTTATGCTCCGCTTTACGTTTATTCGTCTATGTGTTCTCTCAATATCTCATTTTAGTTTACGTGTTGTTTCCTTACCTTTTCTATACTTTTTTTCATAGAAAAATTCTTACACCTGATCCGGGGTTCGAACCCCCGACCTCCACCGTCGTAAGTGGCGCTTATACCACTGGGCCACGAAGCCCCAGGTGCTGACCGTCTTTTGCAGATATTTTAACACAAACTTTTTAAATAAATCAACATTACAAACTAAATAATTGCAATAATTCACATAAAACGCAAATACTTTTAATTCAAAAGTCGGAGAATTAACTCGAGAAAGCATTTTTTCCACTTTTTTCAATTTAATTCTCTAATTTGTCATCAGATTTCATTAAAAGATACCGGGCGTATAAGTCAACTAAAGTTTGAATTTATATTTCACCTTTACGTTCATCTCTTTTTCTCTCAAAACAAAAAGTACGTTTACAAATTGGGGCATTTACGTACTATTACATTTTTGCTGCATTATTTTCTTATTTCTCTCAATTTTATGCTCCGCTTTACGTTTATTCGTCTATGTGTTCTCTCAATATCTCATTTTAGTTTACGTGTTGTTTCCTTACCTTTTCTATACTTTTTTTCATAGAAAAATTCTTACACCTGATCCGGGGTTCGAACCCCCGACCTCCACCGTCGTAAGTGGCGCTTATACCACTGGGCCACGAAGCCCCAGGTGCTGACCGTCTTTTGCAGATATTTTAACACAAACTTTTTAAATAAATCAACATTACAAACTAAATAATTGCAATAATTCACATAAAACGCAAATACTTTTAATTCAAAAGTCGGAGAATTAACTCGAGAAAGCATTTTTTCCACTTTTTTCAATTTAATTCTCTAATTTGTCATCAGATTTCATTAAAAGATACCGGGCGTATAAGTCAACTAAAGTTTGAATTTATATTTCACCTTTACGTTCATCTCTTTTTCTCTCAAAACAAAAAGTACGTTTACAAATTGGGGCATTTACGTACTATTACATTTTTGCTGCATTATTTTCTTATTTCTCTCAATTTTATGCTCCGCTTTACGTTTATTCGTCTATGTGTTCTCTCAATATCTCATTTTAGTTTACGTGTTGTTTCCTTACCTTTTCTATACTTTTTTTCATAGAAAAATTCTTACACTTGATCCGGGGTTCGAACCCCCGACCTCCACCGTCGTAAGTGGCGCTTATACCACTGGGCCACGAGGCCCCAGGTGCTGACCGTCTTTTGCAGATATTTTAACACAAACTTTTTAAATAAATCAACATTACAAACTAAATAATTGCAATAATTCACATAAAACGCAAATACTTTTAGTTCAAAAGTCGGAGAATTAACTCGAGAAAGCATTTTTTCCACTTTTTTCAATTTAATTCTCTAATTTGTCATCAGATTTCATTAAAAGATACCGGGCGTATAAGTCAACTAAAGTTTGAATTTATATTTCACCTTTACGTTCATCTCTTTTTCTCTCAAAACAAAAAGTACGTTTACAAATTGGGGCATTTACGTACTATTACATTTTTGCTGCATTATTTTCTTATTTCTCTCAATTTTATGCTCCGCTTTACGTTTATTCGTCTATGTGTTCTCTCAATATCTCATTTTAGTTTACGTGTTGTTTCCTTACCTTTTCTATACTTTTTTTCATAGAAAAATTCTTACACTTGATCCGGGGTTCGAACCCCCGACCTCCACCGTCGTAAGTGGCGCTTATACCACTGGGCCACGAGGCCCCAGGTGCTGACCGTCTTTTGCAGATATTTTAACACAAACTTTTTAAATAAATCAACATTACAAACTATATAATTGCAATAATTCATCTAAAACGCAAATACATTCAGTTCAAAAATCGACGAATTAGCTCGAGAAAGCATTTTGTTTCACTTTTTTCTATTTAATTCTCTAATTTTTCACCAGTGGATTCTATCAAAAGATACCAGGCGTATAAGTCAACTAAAGTTTGAATTTATATTTCACCTTTACGTTCATCTCTTTTTCTCTCAAAACATAAAGTACGTTTACAAATTGGGGCATTTACGTACTATTACATTTTTGCTGCATTATTTTCTTATTTCTCTCAATTTTATGCTCTGCTTTACGTTTATACGTCTATGTGTTTTCTCAATCTCTCATTTATGTTTACGTGTTGTTTCACCTACCTTTTCTATACTTTTTTTCATAGAAAAATTCTTACACCTGATCCGGGGTTCGAACCCCCGACCTCCACCGTCGTAAGTGGCGCTTATACCACTGGGCCACGAAGCCCCAGGTGCTGACCGTCTTTTGCAGATATTTTAACACAAACTTTTTAAATAAATCAACATTACAAACTAAATAATTGCAATAATTCACATAAAACGCAAATACTTTTAATTCAAAAGTCGGAGAATTAACTCGAGAAAGCATTTTTTCCACTTTTTTCAATTTAATTCTCTAATTTGTCATCAGATTTCATTAAAAGATACCGGGCGTATAAGTCAACTAAAGTTTGAATTTATATTTCACCTTTACGTTCATCTCTTTTTCTCTCAAAACAAAAAGTACGTTTACAAATTGGGGCATTTACGTACTATTACATTTTTGCTGCATTATTTTCTTATTTCTCTCAATTTTATGCTCCGCTTTACGTTTATTCGTCTATGTGTTCTCTCAATATCTCATTTTAGTTTACGTGTTGTTTCCTTACCTTTTCTATACTTTTTTTCATAGAAAAATTCTTACACCTGATCCGGGGTTCGAACCCCCGACCTCCACCGTCGTAAGTGGCGCTTATACCACTGGGCCACGAGGCCCCAGGTGCTGACCGTCTTTTGCAGATATTTTAACACAAACTTTTTAAATAAATCAACATTACAAACTAAATAATTGCAATAATTCACATAAAACGCAAATACTTTTAGTTCAAAAGTCGGAGAATTAACTCGAGAAAGCATTTTTTCCACTTTTTTCAATTTAATTCTCTAATTTGTCATCAGATTTCATTAAAAGATACCGGGCGTATAAGTCAACTAAAGTTTGAATTTATATTTCACCTTTACGTTCATCTCTTTTTCTCTCAAAACAAAAAGTACGTTTACAAATTGGGGCATTTACGTACTATTACATTTTTGCTGCATTATTTTCTTATTTCTCTCAATTTTATGCTCCGCTTTACGTTTATTCGTCTATGTGTTCTCTCAATATCTCATTTTAGTTTACGTGTTGTTTCCTTACCTTTTCTATACTTTTTTTCATAGAAAAATTCTTACACCTGATCCGGGGTTCGAACCCCCGACCTCCACCGTCGTAAGTGGCGCTTATACCACTGGGCCACGAGGCCCCAGGTGCTGACCGTCTTTAGCAGATATTTTAACACAAACTTTTTAAATAAATCAACATTACAAACTATATAATTGCAATAATTCATCTAAAACGCAAATACATTCAGTTCAAAAATCGACGAATTAGCTCGAGAAAGCATTTTGTTTCACTTTTTTCTATTTAATTCTCTAATTTTTCACCAGTGGATTCTATCAAAAGATACCAGGCGTATAAGTCAACTAAAGTTTGAATTTATATTTCACCTTTACGTTCATCTCTTTTTCTCTCAAAACAAAAAGTACGTTTACAAATTGGGGCATTTACGTACTATTACATTTTTGCTGCATTATTTTCTTATTTCTCTCAATTTTATGCTCCGCTTTACGTTTATTCGTCTATGTGTTCTCTCAATATCTCATTTTAGTTTACGTGTTGTTTCCTTACCTTTACTATACTTTTTTTCATAGAAAAATTCTTACACCTGATCCGGGGTTCGAACCCCCGACCTCCACCGTCGTAAGTGGCGCTTATACCACTGGGCCACGAAGCCCCAGGTGCTGACCGTCTTTTGCAGATATTTTAACACAAACTTTTTAAATAAATCAACATTACAAACTAAATAATTGCAATAATTCACATAAAACGCAAATACTTTTAATTCAAAAGTCGGAGAATTAACTCGAGAAAGCATTTTTTCCACTTTTTTCAATTTAATTCTCTAATTTGTCATCAGATTTCATTAAAAGATACCGGGCGTATAAGTCAACTAAAGTTTGAATTTATATTTCACCTTTACGTTCATCTCTTTTTCTCTCAAAACAAAAAGTACGTTTACAAATTGGGGCATTTACGTACTATTACATTTTTGCTGCATTATTTTCTTATTTCTCTCAATTTTATGCTCCGCTTTACGTTTATTCGTCTATGTGTTCTCTCAATATCTCATTTTAGTTTACGTGTTGTTTCCTTACCTTTTCTATACTTTTTTTCATAGAAAAATTCTTACACCTGATCCGGGGTTCGAACCCCCGACCTCCACCGTCGTAAGTGGCGCTTATACCACTGGGCCACGAAGCCCCAGGTGCTGACCGTCTTTTGCAGATATTTTAACACAAACTTTTTAAATAAATCAACATTACAAACTAAATAATTGCAATAATTCACATAAAACGCAAATACTTTTAATTCAAAAGTCGGAGAATTAACTCGAGAAAGCATTTTTTCCACTTTTTTCAATTTAATTCTCTAATTTGTCATCAGATTTCATTAAAAGATACCGGGCGTATAAGTCAACTAAAGTTTGAATTTATATTTCACCTTTACGTTCATCTCTTTTTCTCTCAAAACAAAAAGTACGTTTACAAATTGGGGCATTTACGTACTATTACATTTTTGCTGCATTATTTTCTTATTTCTCTCAATTTTATGCTCCGCTTTACGTTTATTCGTCTATGTGTTCTCTCAATATCTCATTTTAGTTTACGTGTTGTTTCCTTACCTTTTCTATACTTTTTTTCATAGAAAAATTCTTACACTTGATCCGGGGTTCGAACCCCCGACCTCCACCGTCGTAAGTGGCGCTTATACCACTGGGCCACGAGGCCCCAGGTGCTGACCGTCTTTAGCAGATATTTTAACACAAACTTTTTAAATAAATCAACATTACAAACTATATAATTGCAATAATTCATCTAAAACGCAAATACATTCAGTTCAAAAATCGACGAATTAGCTCGAGAAAGCATTTTGTTTCACTTTTTTCTATTTAATTCTCTAATTTTTCACCAGTGGATTCTATCAAAAGATACCAGGCGTATAAGTCAACTAAAGTTTGAATTTATATTTCACCTTTACGTTCATCTCTTTTTCTCTCAAAACAAAAAGTACGTTTACAAATTGGGGCATTTACGTACTATTACATTTTTGCTGCATTATTTTCTTATTTCTCTCAATTTTATGCTCCGCTTTACGTTTATTCGTCTATGTGTTCTCTCAATATCTCATTTTAGTTTACGTGTTGTTTCCTTACCTTTACTATACTTTTTTTCATAGAAAAATTCTTACACCTGATCCGGGGTTCGAACCCCCGACCTCCACCGTCGTAAGTGGCGCTTATACCACTGGGCCACGAAGCCCCAGGTGCTGACCGTCTTTTGCAGATATTTTAACACAAACTTTTTAAATAAATCAACATTACAAACTAAATAATTGCAATAATTCACATAAAACGCAAATACTTTTAATTCAAAAGTCGGAGAATTAACTCGAGAAAGCATTTTTTCCACTTTTTTCAATTTAATTCTCTAATTTGTCATCAGATTTCATTAAAAGATACCGGGCGTATAAGTCAACTAAAGTTTGAATTTATATTTCACCTTTACGTTCATCTCTTTTTCTCTCAAAACAAAAAGTACGTTTACAAATTGGGGCATTTACGTACTATTACATTTTTGCTGCATTATTTTCTTATTTCTCTCAATTTTATGCTCCGCTTTACGTTTATTCGTCTATGTGTTCTCTCAATATCTCATTTTAGTTTACGTGTTGTTTCCTTACCTTTTCTATACTTTTTTTCATAGAAAAATTCTTACACCTGATCCGGGGTTCGAACCCCCGACCTCCACCGTCGTAAGTGGCGCTTATACCACTGGGCCACGAAGCCCCAGGTGCTGACCGTCTTTTGCAGATATTTTAACACAAACTTTTTAAATAAATCAACATTACAAACTAAATAATTGCAATAATTCACATAAAACGCAAATACTTTTAATTCAAAAGTCGGAGAATTAACTCGAGAAAGCATTTTTTCCACTTTTTTCAATTTAATTCTCTAATTTGTCATCAGATTTCATTAAAAGATACCGGGCGTATAAGTCAACTAAAGTTTGAATTTATATTTCACCTTTACGTTCATCTCTTTTTCTCTCAAAACAAAAAGTACGTTTACAAATTGGGGCATTTACGTACTATTACATTTTTGCTGCATTATTTTCTTATTTCTCTCAATTTTATGCTCCGCTTTACGTTTATTCGTCTATGTGTTCTCTCAATATCTCATTTTAGTTTACGTGTTGTTTCCTTACCTTTTCTATACTTTTTTTCATAGAAAAATTCTTACACTTGATCCGGGGTTCGAACCCCCGACCTCCACCGTCGTAAGTGGCGCTTATACCACTGGGCCACGAGGCCCCAGGTGCTGACCGTCTTTTGCAGATATTTTAACACAAACTTTTTAAATAAATCAACATTACAAACTATATAATTGCAATAATTCATCTAAAACGCAAATACATTCAGTTCAAAAATCGACGAATTAGCTCGAGAAAGCATTTTGTTTCACTTTTTTCTATTTAATTCTCTAATTTTTCACCAGTGGATTCTATCAAAAGATACCAGGCGTATAAGTCAACTAAAGTTTGAATTTATATTTCACCTTTACGTTCATCTCTTTTTCTCTCAAAACATAAAGTACGTTTACAAATTGGGGCATTTACGTACTATTACATTTTTGCTGCATTATTTTCTTATTTCTCTCAATTTTATGCTCTGCTTTACGTTTATACGTCTATGTGTTTTCTCAATCTCTCATTTATGTTTACGTGTTGTTTCACCTACCTTTTCTATACTTTTTTTCATAGAAAAATTCTTACACCTGATCCGGGGTTCGAACCCCCGACCTCCACCGTCGTAAGTGGCGCTTATACCACTGGGCCACGAGGCCCCAGGTGCTGACCGTCTTTTGCAGGTATTTTAACACAAACTTTTTAAATAAATCAACATTACAAACTAAATAATTGCAATAATTCACATAAAACGCAAATACTTTTAATTCAAAAGTCGGAGAATTAACTCGAGAAAGCATTTTTTCCTACTTTTTTCAATTTAATTCTCTAATTTTTCATCAGATTTCATTAAAAGATACCGGGCGTATATGTCAACTAAAGTTTAAATTTATATTTCACCATTACGTTCATCTCTTTTTCTCTCAAAACAAAAAGTACGTTTACAAATTGGGGTATTTACGTACTATTACATTTTTGCTGCATTATTTTCTTATTTTCTTTTTATTTCTCCGCTTTACGTTTATTCGTCTATGTGTTTTAACAATCCCTTATTTTAGTTTACGTGTTGTTTCCTTACCTTTTCTATACTTTTTTTCATAGAAAAATTCTTACACTTGATCCGGGGTTCGAACCCCCGACCTCCACCGTCGTAAGTGGCGCTTATACCACTGGGCCACGAGGCCCCAGGTGCTGACCGTCTTTAGCAGATATTTTAACACAAACTTTTTAAATAAATCAACATTACAAACTAAATAATTGCAATAATTCACATAAAACGCAAATACTTTTAGTTCAAAAGTCGGAGAATTAACTCGAGAAAGCATTTTTTCCACTTTTTTCAATTTAACTCTAATTTTTCATCAGATTCTATCAAAACATACCGAGCGTATAAGTCAACTAAAGTTTGAAGTTATATTTCACCTTTACGTTCATCTCTTTTTCTCTCAAAACAAAAAGTACGTTTACAAATTGGGGCATTTACGTACTATTACATTTTTGCTGCATTATTTTCTTATTTCTCTCAATTTTATGCTCCGCTTTACGTTTATTCGTCTATGTGTTCTCTCAATATCTCATTTTAGTTTACGTGTTGTTTCCTTACCTTTTCTATACTTTTTTTCATAGAAAAATTCTTACACCTGATCCGGGGTTCGAACCCCCGACCTCCACCGTCGTAAGTGGCGCTTATACCACTGGGCCACGAGGCCCCAGGTGCTGACCGTCTTTTGCAGATATTTTAACACAAACTTTTTAAATAAATCAACATTACAAACTAAATAATTGCAATAATTCACATAAAACGCAAATACTTTTAGTTCAAAAGTCGGAGAATTAACTCGAGAAAGCATTTTTTCCACTTTTTTCAATTTAACTCTAATTTTTCATCAGATTCTATCAAAACATACCGAGCGTATAAGTCAACTAAAGTTTGAAGTTATATTTCACCTTTACGTTCATCTCTTTTTCTCTCAAAACAAAAAGTACGTTTACAAATTGGGGCATTTACGTACTATTACATTTTTGCTGCATTATTTTCTTATTTCTCTCAATTTTATGCTCCGCTTTACGTTTATTCGTCTATGTGTTCTCTCAATATCTCATTTTAGTTTACGTGTTGTTTCCTTACCTTTTCTATACTTTTTTTCATAGAAAAATTCTTACACCTGATCCGGGGTTCGAACCCCCGACCTCCACCGTCGTAAGTGGCGCTTATACCACTGGGCCACGAGGCCCCAGGTGCTGACCGTCTTTTGCAGATATTTTAACACAAACTTTTTAAATAAATCAACATTACAAACTAAATAATTGCAATAATTTACATAAAACGCAAATACTTTTAATTCAAAAGTCGGAGAATTAACTCGAGAAAGCATTTTTTCCACTTTTTTCAATTTAATTCTCTAATTTGTCATCAGATTTCATTAAAAGATACCGGGCGTATAAGTCAACTAAAGTTTGAATTTATATTTCACCTTTACGTTCATCTCTTTTTCTCTCAAAACAAAAAGTACGTTTACAAATTGGGGCATTTACGTACTATTACATTTTTGCTGCATTATTTTCTTATTTCTCTCAATTTTATGCTCCGCTTTACGTTTATTCGTCTATGTGTTCTCTCAATATCTCATTTTAGTTTACGTGTTGTTTCCTTACCTTTTCTATACTTTTTTTCATAGAAAAATTCTTACACCTGATCCGGGGTTCGAACCCCCGACCTCCACCGTCGTAAGTGGCGCTTATACCACTGGGCCACGAGGCCCCAGGTGCTGACCGTCTTTTGCAGATATTTTAACACAAACTTTTTAAATAAATCAACATTACAAACTAAATAATTGCAATAATTCACATAAAACGCAAATACTTTTAGTTCAAAAGTCGGAGAATTAACTCGAGAAAGCATTTTTTCCACTTTTTTCAATTTAACTCTAATTTTTCATCAGATTCTATCAAAACATACCGAGCGTATAAGTCAACTAAAGTTTGAAGTTATATTTCACCTTTACGTTCATCTCTTTTTCTCTCAAAACAAAAAGTACGTTTACAAATTGGGGCATTTACGTACTATTACATTTTTGCTGCATTATTTTCTTATTTCTCTCAATTTTATGCTCCGCTTTACGTTTATTCGTCTATGTGTTCTCTCAATATCTCATTTTAGTTTACGTGTTGTTTCCTTACCTTTTCTATACTTTTTTTCATAGAAAAATTCTTACACCTGATCCGGGGTTCGAACCCCCGACCTCCACCGTCGTAAGTGGCGCTTATACCACTGGGCCACGAGGCCCCAGGTGCTGACCGTCTTTTGCAGATATTTTAACACAAACTTTTTAAATAAATCAACATTACAAACTAAATAATTGCAATAATTTACATAAAACGCAAATACTTTTAATTCAAAAGTCGGAGAATTAACTCGAGAAAGCATTTTTTCCACTTTTTTCAATTTAATTCTCTAATTTGTCATCAGATTTCATTAAAAGATACCGGGCGTATAAGTCAACTAAAGTTTGAATTTATATTTCACCTTTACGTTCATCTCTTTTTCTCTCAAAACAAAAAGTACGTTTACAAATTGGGGCATTTACGTACTATTACATTTTTGCTGCATTATTTTCTTATTTCTCTCAATTTTATGCTCCGCTTTACGTTTATTCGTCTATGTGTTCTCTCAATATCTCATTTTAGTTTACGTGTTGTTTCCTTACCTCTTCTATACTTTTTTTCATAGAAAAATTCTTACACTTGATCCGGAGTTCGAACCCCCGACCTCCACCGTCGTAAGTGGCGCTTATACCACTGGGCCACGAGGCCCCAGGTGCTGACCGTCTTTAGCAGATATTTTAACACAAACTTTTTAAATAAATCAACATTACAAACTATATAATTGCAATAATTCATCTAAAACGCAAATACATTCAGTTCAAAAATCGACGAATTAGCTCGAGAAAGCATTTTGTTTCACTTTTTTCTATTTAATTCTCTAATTTTTCACCAGTGGATTCTATCAAAAGATACCAGGCGTATAAGTCAACTAAAGTTTGAATTTATATTTCACCTTTACGTTCATCTCTTTTTCTCTCAAAACAAAAAGTACGTTTACAAATTGGGGCATTTACGTACTATTACATTTTTGCTGCATTATTTTCTTATTTCTCTCAATTTTATGCTCCGCTTTACGTTTATTCGTCTATGTGTTCTCTCAATCTCTTATTTTAGTTTACATGTTGTTTCCTTACCTTTTCTATACTTTTTTTCACAGAAAAATTGTTACACCTGATCCGGGTTCGAACCCGCGACCTCCCCCGTCGAAAGTGGCGCTTATAGCTCGAGTAAACAAATTCTTCCATTATTTTTCAATTTAATTCTCTAATTTTTATCCAGATTTCATCAAAAAAAGTTGATTCTATATATTTAAAAATGGCTTGATCTGGGTTGTTTAGCCTTAAATAAGACAACAAATAGGTATAAAATGCAGGTATAATTAGTACGCGTGCTAAAACGACTAAAAAACACACTTAAATCTTACAAAATGTAATAAAATAAATAATGCAACAAACATTTAAAACAAAAAATTTAAAGCAATTTGTTACTTAAATAAACTGCTAAACTTAGTTAAAAAAATACTTACTCCTCAAAAAAATTAACTTCAACATGAGCGGCTTTTAATGTATAGTTATAATTATTAAAAGTAGAAGAGGGAGAAGAACCGTGCAACGGTATCTCCCGGCGAGCTCTACAATTATTTACGGAAAAACTAAATTTTTTTAAAGAATTGCTCGCTAAAGTCACCCCTACGTTAAAGTTGCCTTGTTCACGATTAATTTTAATAAAAATATGGAAAAAACATTTAGAATAACACACGACTTTACATATTCTTGAGGAGATGTTTCTTACTGAAATCCTGGTCCAGTTTCGGCGTGCGCTTAATTTGAGGATCGATCTTTTATGATCATTTTTGAGATGTGCTGCCAAGTCTTCAAACGTGTTTCTTGTGCGGCAGTAAGACACGGGGCATTTGATTACATGGTGTCTGTGTCGACTCAGACGAATCGCAGGAGCTGGGCCTGGATCTGGATCAGCAGGTGGCGAAAGTACAAGCCCCAATTCAGAGACCAGCCCTTCGAATGCAAAGTTTTTCGCTCGAGTACAAATAATCATCTTACAAATTGGACACAAAGTTTTGGTTCCACAATCCCCACAGATGGTGTGACCTCTAAGACACATACGAGTTGTTGATAAAATTTTGGAGCAATGTGGGCAGTTCCACAGAGCGGCCATTGCGTCTGAAACCCAGCGTAAGCCGAAGAAGGAGACGAAATTGTAACTCACCAAAAAATGAAAAATCTGATTAATTATTTAAAACTTTGACGTACATCACAGGCACAAACAACCACACATGCCCACTAACGATTTTCTTCCACGTATATCGGTGTTTTTCTCCTGATAATTTTTTTGACTGATTAAGGGATAGATACTCTAAGTTGGTCGGATACACCATTCTTTTTACCTATTTTGAGTTTGTATTTTTGATTTTTTATTTCAAATTTCAGTAGAAATCGTCTTAAAACATGTAAAAATTACAAAAAATGTTTTTGATAAATTGATTAAAATTGTTAAACTGATTTATTTGAACAAACCCAAGAATAATTCAGGTCACCTCATGAAATATAAATCCACATAATTTCTTCAAAAATCAACAAATTTGTGTATATCTTCTAGTCAAAAATAGTGGATGTACGTTTACAATTTGGTGCTTTTACGTACTTCTTTTACCTTTTGCCGCATTATTTTCTTATTTCTGTCAGTTTTATGCTCCGCTTTTCGTTTATACGTCTATGTGCTCTTTTAATCTCTTATTTTTGTTGACGTGTTGTTTCACCTACTTTTTCTACACTTTTTTTCATAGAAAAATTGTTACATTGATCCGGGTTCGAACACCCGACCTCCACCGTCGAAAGTGGCGCTTATACCACTGGCCCACCAGGCCCCAGGTACTGGCCGTCTTTTGCAAATATTTTAACATAATATTTTTAGATAAATCAAAATTACAAACTATAATTGCCATAATTGCCATAATTATTATATTTCCATTTTTAAGAAAACAAATATGTTTTGAGTTTAAAAAAAGTCCTTAAAATTGCTTGTTTGGAATGTTAAAATCCGGTCTCTAAAATAATTAGAGTAGGCTGTGATATTTTTTTAACGTGTATGAAATCGCTTGTTATCAGTTAATCAAACTGAAGAGTCAAACAATAAAACTTCGAACAGTTCAAGACTGGTCTTGTGGAACTTGTTTTTTAATATACAACTATTATTAATATTTACGTCAAAAAAACTTTTGTTTCAAGTAGGTACGGTATATGGTCAGGAGCAAGGTATGCTTTTTAAAGATTTATTTAATTTTTATTAAAACTATAATACTAAATTGGAAAATTGCCTAAGTTAGTGAAACTAAAAACTTATTTTGGTTTTTGTTGACGGCTTAGATATACTTATATGCAACTTTAAATACATTTTGAAATGTTTGCTTTAAGAGTTGTCATCTTACGGTGGACGGATAAGTCGACATCGAGTGGTTATTATCGGATAGAAAGGTTTCTACCTCGAAAAAATTGCATAGAAGAAATCTGTAATTCAGCTTGTGTCTGTCAGTCGTCGAGTCGGAGAGTCGGTGCGTGTGGAACATACCGCATTTGTAATTCTTTAAATAATGCCAAATTAGCAAAACTGCGTCAATTAGTGAAACAGAACCCATTTAGTTTCATAAGCCCATTCCAGTGCTTCTAAAAATGCGAAAAACCTTGATGGTCTTGTGCATAATTTTAAACCTAACCCCAAATATCCACTACGTGTCAAGCTCAAGTAAAGAAGAGGCTGCCAAAGCGAAATTACCACCCTGTCGGGCGTGCAAAATTTTTATCGAATCGTTCAAAAAGGTACGTTCCCATTGATGCTCAAATTCAGTAATGACAACAAAATAACAGGGCATAGAGAAGACAAAGAAGGGTAAGTTCGAGGGCGGCGACACCGCTTGGGAGGAGGAAAAGCTGGGCAGTTACGCCACTAGTGAAATTCGTTTGATCGAAATTCAAGAAAGCGTATGTTCCGATGTTGTCGAGGGTAAAGACCAGTGCTACGCCCTTCACGAGCAGTACGACTCGGAAATAGAAGAGTGGTGGTTTCACAAACAGGGCGACGAGCCCGACTTGTTCAAGTATTTTTGCATAAAGACCGTCGAGCACTGCTGCCCTGACCTGCACTATGGGACCAACTGCACCCCCTGTCCGGGGTACCCCGACAACGTGTGCAGCAACAACGGGAAGTGCAAGGGCTCAGGCACGCGCAAGGGAAGTGGGCAGTGTAGTTGCGACCCCGGGTACACTGGCGAGACGTGCAATGCCTGTGCCGAAACCTACTATGAGGCCTATAAGGACGAGAAAAAGTTACTTTGCTCAAAGTGCCACACGTCCTGCGAAGGGCCCTGCTCGAAGGCGGGCCCCGCTGGGTGCGAGAAATGCAAGCCGGGCTGGGTTATGAGCAAGGAGAAGGGCTGCACTGAC
Organism: Tribolium castaneum; assembly: GCF_031307605.1. Taxonomy (NCBI): domain Eukaryota; kingdom Metazoa; phylum Arthropoda; class Insecta; order Coleoptera; family Tenebrionidae; genus Tribolium; species Tribolium castaneum. Next base: position 5,365,895 of record NC_087403.1, on the reverse strand, counting down.
ATCAACGAATGCGCCACCGCACAGTCGCCCTGCAAGTTGAACCAGTTCTGCGTCAACAATGACGGCTCTTACAAATGTTTAGACTGTGATAGGTCCTGTGCCGGGTGCACGGGCGACGGGCCCGACATGTGCACCCAATGCGCCTCCGGTTACGTTCTAGTGGACAACATGTGCACAGGTACTAACCCGCTTATTTTCCCACTAATCTAACTTTTTCACAGATGCAGAGCAAGAAAGCCGCAAGCAACACGTTTTCCTGACAAGATACATGACTTATCTCGGCCTGTGTGTGGCAACTTGTATTATTTTCAACAAAAATACGATTTTAGCCGCTATTATTGGAATTGCCGTCGCGATTTATATTTCCGTGTCTGAGTATGTTCTCAATTCCCCACCAATTCCAAAAACCGACGATTTAGCCGAACAGTTACTGCACTCACAATAGATCGTTTCGTTTAATGTGATTTTGTTACCGTTTTGATCATTAGGTGGTAAATGTACCAAATTTTTGAAGTACGATGTTAGTCAAGAAATCTTCCGTTCGTAGGTTTAAGTTACTGTTTGTATATACTGACTGATTGTTGATTGCATAGATTTATTTATTTTTCGGTTTAGTGGTGTGATAGGCAATTTATCAAAATTGTAAGACAAGTTTTGTACTTTTCAATAAAGGTATTGCCAGAACAACTGGTTTTTATTTCGAAACTTATATCCATTACCGTCTAACTAATTTCTCCAGCAAGAACCACGTGGAAGTTTAGAGCATTCTTGCCAGGAAAAAAGGAAGTAAGGATGAGGTAAACAATGATTATTACAAAATAAAGGGATAAAGGAATTATTGGTTTGTGAAATGAAAAAATACAACACAAAAATCGTTTTTTTTTCACTTAGCGTTAAATAAAATGCACTCACCTTTGATATGACATTTGCTTATGCTACTGTTTGTAGCAAGGCATTAAAAATAAATTAAAAACAAAAACAATAAAAAAATAATTTATTTGCATGAGAGCTACAACAAGCTGTTATAAATATTATACAAAATAAAGAATATACAATACGGTATAATATATAAATAAAAAAAGCACCTACCTTCATATGGTTTCTGCGTTGGCTAATGTTTGTAGCAAAACATAAAAAAAAATAAAACAACACCGTTGAAAAATCTTTATTTGTATGGAAGTTACAACAAGCGACTATTATCAATATTATACAAAATAAAGAATACACAATACGTTATAATATATAGCAATTAAACTATTAAATTCAACACCTCACAAGATAAATAGAAAAAAATACACCTACCTTCATTTGGCTACTGTTTGTAGCAAGACATTAAAAGATAAAATAAAAACAGCACCATTAAAAAACTTTATTTGCATTAAAGTTACAGCAAGGGACTCATAAATTGAAATTAAAGACAAAGTCACTGAAACTATCACTTTTCAACACCTCATTTAAAAAATTAATATGCACTTCCGCTACAGTTTGTAGCAAAATAATAAAAATAAATTGAATGGGGATGAAAGATTTAGACAGTGATTTGAGTTTTTGGCAGTTTTTTTTTTAATTGATGGTTTCTTTTCGTAATTCGGCTAGTTTTAATAGTAAAATATAATATTAAAAACAGCTTCGAAAACCACAAATGTGCCTATGTGTCCTTTGACATATCACTAAATTGTTATTTGTTATTCGTTACTGTGTTACAAATAAAAAAATATTTACAACAAAAACAAATAAACAACGGTATCAAGAACAAATTGCATGAATAACGTCAGATAACAAGCGTACCTGCTATCTTGAAATTGGCAAGTCTTAGCGACCATTTATGGTAGAAAAAAGTGAAAAAGCTGATTACGAGTGCCAGATTTATTTTTGGTTTATTTGTGTAATTGGCAATTTATCAAAATTGTGCGGTTTTCGTATTTTAATAAAGCCGAGATGGTTGCAAACAACCGCTCAATAATGTTTTAGCGATTTCAGTTGAGTGGTCATTAATGGTAAAAAGTGGAAAATCTGAAACGCAAAGTCACGATCGAGATGAGCGCAGACTCATAAACCGCCCCCGTTATAATTTATGCCACCTCATTTAAATTTCCAATTAAGAGGAATTAATCTCGGTAAACAATTTGGAATTGTGTCGAAAATTGTGCGATGTTATGAATAATTTAAAGCACGCGTGAGTGATTGAAAAAATGCGAGATAATTAGCGTAATCGCCACAATAGAATCTGGCGGTGATCGGCAAAGAGTCGCTGTGTGTTTGGGATTGAAAGTGGAGAATTGTGCGTAATTTGGAGAAATTTGTTCGTCCTTTTGTTCGAATAACATTTTTCCCCCCCAAATCTGTGGAGTCATGCGCAAGAGGGAGGCAGTAGGGAGTTTGTTGTCAAACGTGAAGGTTCACGAAAAACGTATGTGGATTGGTGGAATTCCTGTTGGGTTTTCGCCACGGCCATTGTGTGTCGAAGTGGTTACGTCTCAAGTGAAAGAGCAATTTCGTCGGAGTTTGGATTCATGGTAATATTTTTATGACAACAGAACCATGTCGTCTCCAAGTGCAGGAAAACGACGTATGGACACAGATGTTATTAAACTGTATCCTTTCTTTGTGTGCGATCCAAATGTAAACAACAACATTATCCTTTGTATCAGCTGATTGGGAAATTACACGTTATGTGACTCGTTAATAGGGCCATTTATTTTTTGGGTGCGTACTCCAATAGGCGAATACGTGTGCTATTTTTATCTATGAACAACCTTAAGATTCCTGACAATGTGTTATTGTCTTGTTTTTTAATCCTTAACACTGACTAGAATTGAAAGCAAACACGAAGTCACGATACTTGGCGGCTTGAACGAATTCTGTGTCAAATTTTACGGCCCCAGGGGCAGTAAGTCCTTCGGTTGCCCCATTTTACATTATTTTCATTGATGATTTCCAGCTCCGTATGAAGGGGGAGTGTGGAAAGTCCGTGTTCATTTACCTGAGCATTACCCTTTCAAATCACCTAGTATAGGCTTTATGAATAGAGTGTACCATCCAAATATAGACGAAATCTCAGGGACTGTCTGCTTAGATGTGATCAATCAGGCCTGGACAGCCCTTTATGGTATATCCTCGCCACTGCGAGATTTATTTCATTCCCGAGATTATTTTCCAGATCTTTCAAACATTTTTGAATCATTTCTTCCACAGCTGCTAACTTACCCGAACCCCATTGACCCGTTAAATGGGGACGCAGCAGCAATGTATTTACATAAACCCGAAGAGTATAAGAAGAAAGTCTCTGGTAACTGTTGACAAAAAAGCGATTGTGGTGTTAAGTTGTGATTTTTTAGAGTATGTACGTAAGTATGCAACTGAGGAGGCTTTAAGGGGGCAGGAGAACGTGAGTTCAGATAGCGAATCAACCATGTCAGATTTTTCAGAAAATGAAGCTGAAGACATGGAATTATAACGCAGGCTGTCTACCATTAAAAGCTCGCTCAATCCTCTCTTTGCTATGAATAACAAATTCTTTTTAGTGTTACATGTGATGTGTATTAGGTTTGATTTAATTGTTTTGCATTTTTTAGAGTTTATTATGTTGCACGTATTGCGAATTGCTTAATTTTTTTCAGAGGAAATGTTTTTTTAGATTTACAAATTAGTTGTAGTAACATTAATATCTCATTAATTTGCCTTATTATGTTAATATTGTGATGATATGAGCGTAGCGACATATTTATTTTATAGATTTAGTCAGAAGTAGAGGAAATTTTCATTGTTGTACACGTCATTGAAAGATTTCTGTTTCAAATAACGCAGCTGGAAGACCAATTTATGACTTTTTGTGATGTGTACTATTTGTTGTATTTACATAATGTCACAAACATTTTGTACAGTATGTTTCCTCTACTAATTTAGTTAGTGCAATAGATATAAGTTGTTGTCACTTGTATTAACTTTCAAGTTACACACACCATTGATATCATTATGGTCTCATTGTATATACATTAATTGTCTTTAATTTAATAATATATTTTTAATAAATGTATCTTTGGCAACATTTTTTCTTGCACTGTCAAATAATAGTCAAACATTTGTTTTGATATTTTGTTTTTGTATCAAAACAAAAAATAACACTGTCCATACATGATCCACATCACGAAAATGTTTGTAATTTTGATTATTACTAAGATAATAAGTGTAGGTCATTTGGTAGCATTTAACAGTAATAAAGAACTAAATTTATTACGTACGAGTGTCATTCACCCCAGCTAATGTTTCCTAAAACATTTATTTTATGATATCCCAGTTAAGTCTGCAAAAAGTTATTGTTGCAACCCATCGTTATCTATATTCATTTCTTGCGCAATGAACTAAATCGTAAAGAATCATTTGGATAGGAAAAGTTACGTGGAATAATATTTTTGTAATAAAAAAATGCCTCCATGTGCCTAAAATCCTATGCGTTTTATTGGAAGGGTGTATTCCCTAAAGTTATCCCTTGACCTTTGTATTATTGGTTGCATACGCGTGAAACCGAACATAAAAATAAATACTTGGATCGAATTTCCAGTTCTTTAATAAAACAAAAACACTCCCCACAACAATTGTACATTAGTTAGAGTTTCTAATACCACTTATAGATAAAGTTTTTACAAATGCTAAGATAAAACTACTATGAATTAAACGTGATTACTTGATTACCGCTTCATTCAATCGTTCATTCATAATGTGCAGCAAAGAAATAAAAACAAAACTAAATAAATAAAATATAAAATAAAAGATTCTACAATATTAACTATACAGACCCTTTAATTTAACCATTCAGTAGGCGCCTCAACTAACTAAATTCACCCCATTTAACACAAAGTGAAAAATAAAGAAGTTAAATTAACGCATCTTCACTAGTAACTGGTTTTAAACTGACTGATGGGTAGAAACGTGCATATTGTGAGATTTATTATGCAAAAGGATATTTAATAACATTGATATGCACGTTGTGGTATCATTTTTCATCGTTTACTTTTTTATAATAGAGACATTCTAAAATATGGATCTAATTTTGGCGGGAATGAGCTTTTTAATTTGCGCATAGAACGTACCCCTAGGAGTTGGGGTTTCCCCGTTTTTATCCTCTATAATATAGTGGGTGTATTTGTTATATTGGTTGAACAAAGACAAGTTATACGTTCTCTTCGTCTAATACATCGATTAAACGACAGATAGATAATCTGAGCAACTCATCAATATCTGTCTCTGTTTTAGAAGGTTTGTTTCTTTGCTGTGTAGTGTAAGCAAATTGTGTGTTATGCGAAAATTTCTATTTACTTGCGCTCAATTTCTATGAAAATTCATTTAATATGTGGCTGATAACTTGAGGATACGAGAAACGGAGGAATTTCTATCGATTAAATCTGTAAGGTGATACTTAAACCACATAACCTAATTCTGTAAGGATTTTTTTATTGTTTTGTTTCTTCATAAATTATCGTTATTTGTTGAATAACATCAACAACAATCTTGGCTTTATCTCATCTCATATCGATTCGTTCTAAATAATGCAAACAATCGATTTTCGAAGAAGACGTTTGCTAACAAACATCCCATTTCATTCGCAGAACGTACACTGTTTGCAATGGTAAAGCTCTGAAAACGCTCCAAAAACCAGCAAAATGAATGAAATGGGTTCGTCTAGCCTTCTGCATTTAGGGGACATCGTGTCCTTATATGCAGAAGGTACAGTTAGTGGGTTCCTCAGCACTTTAGGGTGAGCTACACTCGATCTCTTCATGACCATATATAGAAAACATTTATTTTAGGTTAGTAGATGACCGTTCTGTTGTATGTCCTGAAGCTGGAGATCTGTCTAATCCACCCAAAAAATTCAGAGGTTGTGTATTTAACAATAACAAAAAAACAAATAGCAACAAATGTTATTTCAGACTGTCTGTTCAAAATATGTCCCATGAACAGATATTCAGCACAGAAGCAATTCTGGAAGGCTGCAAAACAGAGCATGAGCTCAAATACAGACACCAACCTTTTAAAGAGGTTACATGTAAGTACTTTTTATATTCCTTAATTACTGGCTATTTGTACTCCAATAATTACAAAAAAGTACGCAAACAAATGTCGACACTACATCAATTACAGCAATAATTACATATTACTACTGGTGTTGACAAATTTTTAATGCAAAAATGCTGTAGATGTGTATCAGGTGACGTGATGAAGTTGAGGCGGACTGGAGACTGAACAGACTTTTCAAAATTTGGACATTTTTGGTTCAAGCTTGAAATAAAAATTCTGGATTGGAAAATAATTCGTATCGTTTTACTTGTTATATAAATTTAACCTTCACTTAAGTGCTTAATTATAAGCCATGTACTCATTAGGAATACTTTATATAGATATCCGTTAATAATTTGCGACATTTTAAGCTCGAGTTGAGTTGTTATAAAATTACACTTTACCAGAAAATAGGTGACTTTTCTATAAAAAAACTTTCCGCTATAGGTTCATTTTTAGCTATTTTTAAACAAACACGCACCGTGTGAACTTGTATCCGCAAGTATGTGAGCGAATTTATAATAAAAAGTACAAACAAAATTTTCGTTTATTTTCACTCTGGCTGACTTAATTCCCTCTTAATTGCCAATTTCCTAAGCAAATAATTACGTTTAATTTAGCCAAAATAAATTTCTCATGTTACGTATTCTTTTATCAACATTTTTACCAACAACTGGTTTGCCCACCTAACTTCTCAATACACAATGACTAGTAACACAATACTCCGGAGACAAGAGGAGTTCGATATCAGAAACCGGAATTTGAGTTCGGTGTCGCTTTGGAGTTGCACGCTGTTCCCATTTCCTCTTTCACACATGCATCAAAACAAGTAATAAATAATCGGCACCATAAAAAATATGACTAATTTATTACAAAGACAATGGACGTTAAAGATGAAGTGATAAGACGAAATGTCTTTCTAGCTAACCGGCAAAAAAACTAAACGTTATTTAAAAAGGAAAACAATGGCAAAATAAAATGTTTTTATGTAAGTTAGTTCGTGAGTTATTGACATGACGAACACGTTACATATTATTTTTATTACTGTCAGTAAATAATAAATTCTAATTGTTTTTTATACTTTGTGGTGAAATTGCGAAATATTTGCTGAACCAGGAACTAGCAAAGAGAAATGAGCAAATATTTAGAATGCTTCTGTGACTTAACTCTAAATTACTTTGTAATTACCACAACATATCAGAAGTAATTAGTGAAATGTTTTTCCTCGGAAGTTATTTAAAGATATTAGATATCAGAAAACAAACCTGCGTGTCGTTCTTAAATTACACTAAAGATATTTTCTCAAATAAATGCTTTTGTCTAATTTTTTTATTAAAGTTCTGAAAAAACCAAAGACTGATTTTGATGATGCAATTCCAGCACGCGGCCGAGATCGAAAAAAAGCAGAACGATACAGAAAACAAAAAGTTGCTTGGTACCAACGTCCAGTACGGTAGCGTAGTCCAACTCCTTCATTTAAAATCCAACAAATACTTAACCGTTAACAAGCGCTTACCCGCGCTTCTTGAAAAGAACGCAATGCGAGTGTACTTAGACGGAAACGGCAATGAAGGTTCCTGGTTCTACATTTTACCGTTTTACAAACTGCGCGCAACCGGGGATAATATAGTTCTGGGAGACAAAGTCATTCTAAACCCTGTAAACGCGGGTCAGCAAGTCCTCCACGTCGCGGCTAATCACGAACTCCCAGACAACCCCGGCTGTAAAGAAGTGAACGTTGTTAACGGAAGTACTTCCTGGAAAGTGACCCTTTTCATGGAACATCGCGAAAATTCGGACGAAATCCTGAAAGGGGGCGATGTTGTCCGACTGTTCCATGCGGAGCAAGAGAAGTTTCTGACGATGGACGAGTACAAAAGGACGCATCATGTTTTTCTGAGGACTACTGGACGGACGAGTGCCACTGCGGCAACAAGCAGCAAGGCCTTGTGGGAGGTCGAGGTGGTCCAGCACGACCCTTGTCGCGGCGGAGCCGGGCATTGGGACTCGCTTTTTCGCTTCAAACATCTCGCCACTGGGCAATACCTAGCCGCGGATGTGGACAATGACCAGGCTACTGATCAGATGAGGAGCAAACTTAGAGCCGATTCCGCCGATCAAACCGTTTATCACTTAGTTCCTGTTGCCTACCCCAACGAAATCGCGTCTTTGTTTGAGCTAGATCCGACTAGTTTGACGAGGGGCGATTCGCTCGTACCTCAATCTAGTTACGTTAGACTGCACCATTTGTTCACAAACAGCTGGGTCCACTCGACGTCTATTCCCATCGATAAAGATGAGGAAAAACCCGTCATGTCGAAAGTGGGATGCGCTGTCATGAAGGAGGACAAGGAAGCTTTCGCTTTGATTTCTGTTTCGCCGGTCGAAGTACGCGACTTGGATTTTGCAAACGACGCTTGCAAGTTGCTTTCGTCTTTATCGGTTAAATTGGAAAAAGGGACCATTTCACATAACGAAAGACGCTCGCTCACAACGCTTCTACAAGACATAGTCTACTTTGTCGCCGAACTGGAGAACGAACAGAATAAAACCGAAGCGCTAGAACTAGTTGTAACCAACCCAAATAGAGATAGGCAAAAACTACTGCGCGAGCAAGCTATTCTCAAACAACTCTTCAAAATACTTCAGGTAGCGCGATATTTTAACCGCCGGTTGATTCACGAGAACCGTTCCAGGGCCCGTTTTTGGACAACAACGGGGACGGACCTTTCCTAAAAATCGAAGAACTGAACGACCCAAGACACGCATCTTACAAGTATATTTTCAGACTGTGCTATAGGATCCTGCGGCTAAGCCAGCAAGACTACCGGAAAAATCAAGTACTTTGGTACCCCCCATTCCATTGTTATATTCCCAAATTTCGTTCTAGGAATACATTGCGAAACATTTCGGTTTTATGCAAAAACAGATCGGGTATGACATTCTAGCCGAGGACACGATAACCGCGCTCTTGCACAATAACCGGAAACTGTTGGAAAAGCACATAACTCCGGCCGAAATCGAAACGTTTGTCGGTCTGGTTCGAAAAAACATGAGTAACTGGGAGTCGCGTTTTCTCGACTACCTCTCCGATTTGTGTATATCGAATAAAAAAGCCATTCCGGTGACTCAGGAATTGATTTGCAAAAGCGTGTTAAGTCAGAAGAATTCCGATATTTTGATAGAAACACGCATGATGAAGACGCAGGTCGAGGTGCAGGAAGTTAGCGAGGAGCACCCGCTTGAAAGTGATGACTCGGAATTGGAGCAAATGGTTACGGTGGTCGAAGAGTGCCAAATTATTTTACTGTGGAATAACCGCCAAAAGTCGATGTCTTTGTCCGAGCTGTGCAAAAACGCGAAGCTGGGGAGTCGGGATGACCAAGCGATTCTGGATTATTACAGACACCAGTTGGATTTGTTTTCGAATATGTGTTTAAATAGGCAATACTTAGCTCTCAATAATCTCTCACCGCACTTAGATATAGAGTTAATACTCAAATGTATGGCTGACGAAACTGTCAATTTTGACCTACGGGCGTCTTTCTGTCGCCTAATGTTGCATTTGCACGTCGATAGAGACCCACAAGAACCGGTCACGCCGGTCAAATATGCCCGGCTGTGGTCTGAAATACCGTCAAAAATGTCCATACATGAGTAAGACTTGTCCCAGCATAAAACAAAAAAATCATGGCTTATTTTAGCTACGATAGCAATAAAACTCCCGATCCGAATAAGGAAGCAGTCCGTGCTCGCTTTTGCTCAACTATAGCTTTCGTCGAAGACTATCTTTGTAACGTCGTTGCCAAAATGTGGTCATTTGCGGACCAAGAACAGAATAAGCTAACATTCGAGGTGGGTACACGTTTGTAAGTGTTTGTTTCGATTGATTTTGGACTTTTAGGTTGTGAAACTAGCTAGAGAATTAATCTATTTTGGCTTTTATAGTTTCTCTGATTTGCTTAGATTAACTAAAACTTTACTAAGTATTTTGGATTGTGTTTCTGAAAACGATTTTGCCGATGGTCGGTTACCGACTGGAGACATTGACTGTAAGTTTACATTCGCACACCATCATTTGTTTTTCATTCAGTCACTCGTAAATTTTTTACGCAGCTGGAGACTCCCTTCTGGATGAGAGAGGTAGCAATTTGTGTGTATGTGTTGCGTGTTTGTGCTTTTAACGCCATTAACCGAATACTTCGCGGAGGTTTTTCTCCACGAAGTACTGAGCTTATACCATTCCTGTAGAGTCAATGTAAACGTTATCTGTCATTTGCTATGTCACGTGTTGATTTTTCTATCGTTTTAAACAGCCGAAGGCGGCGTTTTGAGGTCGATAGGGGACATGGGAGCTGTGATGACTTCGTTAGCTTTAGGACCTGTCGGCCGATCTGTAGTTACAACAAACGCCGGTCAGCATGGAAAAGGCTCACAGTATATGAAAGAGTACCCGCTCGTCATGGATACTAAATTAAAAATTATAGAAATTCTACAAGTAATTAGCTAGGCTTCAGTTATCCAGTTGTTTAAAAAAATATTTCAGTTTATTCTCGATGTGCGTCTTGATTATCGGATAAGTTGTCTTCTTAGTATTTTTAAACAAGAGTTCGACGAATCTGAGAAAAATAACGCCGGAGATTCGTTGAATTTGGGTCAGAAAAACATTGATTTAGAACTGATCGGAAGTCAAGCTGAGGGCATTTTTGGTAGCAGTGAAGAATGTGCCGTTTTAGACCTTGATGGTCACGGTGGACGAACTTTTTTGCGAGTCTTACTACACTTAACAATGCACGATTATCCTCCTTTAGTTTCTGGTGCATTGCACCTACTTTTTAGACATTTCAGTCAAAGACAAGAGGTTTTACAAGCCTTCAGACAAGTATTATAATCTCCATAAAAAAAACAAAAAACATTCGTAAATAAATTTCAGGTACAATTATTAGTTTCCGATAGCGATGTAGAATCATATAAGCAAATAAAGGCTGATTTAGACGTTTTAAGACAATCAGTTGAAAAGTCTGAATTGTGGGTATACAAATCGAAGTGTATCGACGAACATAACACGACAAGCAGCAAGAAAAACAAGGAAGAAGAGGAAGAAGTTACGACAACAAAAACACCCTCACTTAGTGTTTTAGAAAAGAAGGGATCGGCAATCAATTTAGATGTTGGACCTCCTTTACATCCCGAGCAAGCAGATGAATATAAAAAAATCCAACAAATTTTAATCCGTATGAATAAACTGTGCACCCAAGGCTCACCAAGCGGCATGGTTAAGCCGCGGAAACATGAACAGCGATTGTTACGAAACGTTGGTGTTCATACAGTCGTTTTGGACTTACTCCAAATACCGTACGACGAGAAGGAGGACATCAGAATGAACGAATTGATGAGACTCGCGCATGAGTTCCTCCAAAACTTTTGTTTGGGCAATCAGCAGAATCAAGTTTTGCTTTTCAAACACTTAGATTTGTTTCTAAACCCAGGGGTATGTATCTAAACCAAGTCGTCGAAATCTCACTTTTAACTAGATTAGGGAAGCCCAAACCGTTTGTGCGATATTTCAAGACAATTCCACTTTATGTAACGAAGTTAACGAGAAAGTTATCCAACACTTCGTTCATTGTATTGAAAGTCACGGGCGTCACGTGCAATATTTGAAGTTCCTTCAAACAATCGTAAAAGCCGAGAATCAATTTATTCGGAAAAGCCAGGACATGGTTATGCAAGAGGTGCGTTCAGTTTTTGTTGAAATTTTTTCTAGTTGTTTGGTTCCAGTTGATCAATGCCGGCGAGGATGTTTTAGTTTTTTACAATGATAAAGCGTCGTTTAATCATTTTATTGAAATGATGCGGTCTGAAAGACACTGTATGGACGAGGGTAGTCCCTTGAAATACCACGTTGAGTTGGTGAAACTTCTCGCGTGTTGCACCATGGGCAAAAATGTTTATACCGAAATCAAGTGTCATAGTTTACTGCCATTGGATGATATTGTTGCGATGGTAACTCATCCTGATTGCATCCCGGAGGTGAAGGAAGCTTATGTGGGTTTTTTGAACCATTGTTACATTGATACGGAAGTTGAAATGAAAGAGATATACACTTCGAACCACATGTGGACGCTGTTTGAGAAGTCGTTTCTTGTCGATATGGCCGATATTGCGACGGCTCCGACGGACCGGAAACACCCAGACAAAGCTTTGGAGAATTATGTGACCAACTGCGTCATGAACATCATCTCGACTTTCTTCAGTAGCCCATTTTCAGACCAAAGTACAACAGTCCAGGTACAAGCTTTGAGGCTGATTTTTGCGTTGCATGTGCTTTTTTGGGTTTTCATCTTGTGCTTTTTATTTTTTTACGTTTGTATTGATAGTTTTTACTGTATGTGCAGTTAGAATAGCTTTTTTGTTTTGTAAAAAACTATCAATATAACAACTGGCGTTTTCTATGGTGCCTTTTAATGGGGATTCTATTAGAAACATCTGCATGAAGCAAGGGTTTTCTGGAGCGATTCTACAATGGATGATTATGATCCGTTCTCTGTTAACGTTCCGCTCAAACACTCGCCATTTTCTTCTAACGTAAGTATCACTAGCTTCCTTAATCATCTAATAACCACTAACCTCCGATTGGTTATTACCTGATTTTGCTTCCTGTACCCATACGGTGCTTCTAACAGGACGTCATGCATGTTACATGCTTACTTAGGTGACTTAAGGCGACTAACCGTTTTTATTTCGCTTTACTTACCCCCGAAATTAAACACGCCAAAAAATAACACGAGTATTTTCCAGACAAGGCAACCTATTTTTGTGCAATTATTACAATCAGCATTCAGAGTATCTCAGTGTCCGTGGCTGTCAGCCTCTCAACGTTTCAATGTTGAGAATTGCATCCGCACTTTGTCTGAAGTGGGTTAGTTTTCCAAGCAAAACCAAGCCACATCAGGCATTAAGCGAATTTATTTTAGCCAAAAACCGAGGAATTGCGATACCTCTTGACCTCGAAAGCCAAGTTGCCGCGATGTTCAATAAAGCGACTATTTTAACACGACAAACGAGCAAGTGGCTGCAAGCTTCAAAAACTCCAAAAATGGAGAGATCTCAGTCTCAGGTAAAGTCTAAGTTTCGCGGAAAAGTATCACAAGGGGAAATTTGTAGTTGATGCGCTTAGACCGGAGCATAATTGAGGGTTTGCAAGACATTGTTTCGCTGCTTGAAGACCAGTTAAAACCGCTGGTCCAATCCGAATTAAGTCTCTTAGTTGACGTATTATATCGACCTGAACTCCTCTTTCCTCCAGGGACCGAGTCTCGTAAAAAATGCGAAAGCGGGGGATTTATCAGGCGGTAAATGAAATCACTTATCTCTTGGAAAAATTTGACGTCAATTTTCAGCCTTATTAAGCACACTGAAACGTTATTGGAAGAAAAAGAAGAGAAATTATGCGTAAAAGTATTGAAAACGCTACGCGAAATGATGGCCATCGATCCGGAATACGGAGAGAAGGTTAAATTTTTGTTTGTTTCACTTGTACATTATCACATTTATTTATTTGTCTGTCTTTAACATGCTGCTCAGAACGATAAAAGTGAAAAAACTGAAAATGATATGGTATGGTTTTGTTTGTTTAGTGTTACTGAGCCAAAACCCCTTTCCATGACACAACACGCTTTTGTTTTAATGTTAAAACTGATTCATTGTTTTTTACTAATCATAGCCACTTGTAGGGAGACGTGTTACGCAATAGCTTACTGGCGCGATATTTCGGAAAAGCTTTCGTCCAAAAGCATGACACAGTCGAACTTGGAAGTTACCAAATTTCCTCAGTCATGCATGGACCTGGGGGTAACTTAATCACTCAAAGTTATAATAATCTGATTTGAAACTTTAGCCAAAGTGTTACGTCGAGCCGGTCGGACTTTACACGAAGTCCAAACTCATTTAGACCGGGAAGGAGCTTCGGATTTGGTCGTAGAATTAGTAATAAAATCGGTAAACTCCCCTTCAATTTTCGGGGAAGCTGTGGAATTAGGGATTGCGCTTCTGGAAGGCGGAAATCCCATAATTCAGAAAAGTATGTTCAATAAATTACTCGGGGGTGACTTGAGCCAGGCTTTCTTCAGGGTACTAACTCAACTTTCTCGTTTTGTTTTATATTAGTTTGTTTGTCTCAGGTGTTTTACGATAAGATGAAAGGTTCCCAACAGGAAATTAAGTCGACTGTGAGTGTTAACACGTCAGATATCGCGGCAAAGGCCCATGAGGACAAACAAGACGGGAAAGATTTAGACAAAGTGTCGAAAAAACAGGGCGGAAAGTCGAACGGAATTTTGATAAGTGACGAGTTAAGAGAAGAGTTGAGTCGAGCGGCCGAAAGCACCTCTCAAGCGTACGCCCAAATCCGCAACATGGCCGTGGGTGAAGACGGAACTGTGACTTCAGGTACAGCGTCCGCGTTTGAAGACTTGTTAGCGGAGAAATTAGAAAAACATCGCGACCGTGAAGACCAGAATAGTCTCTCAAATAAAGTACTTATCATGCAGCCGATCTTACGTTTCTTGCAACTGTTGTGCGAAAATCACAACCCGGCGTTACAAAATCTGTTACGCAACCAAAACAATAAAACTAATTATAATCTGGTATCGGAAACTTTGATGTTTCTTGATTGTATCTGCGGGTCAACGACCGGCGGTTTGGGCTTACTGGGGTTGTACATAAACGAAAACAACGTCTCTCTAATCAACCAGACTTTGGAAACTCTGACCGAATACTGCCAAGGGCCTTGTCACGAGAACCAGAACTGCATAGCGACGCACGAGTCGAACGGTCTCGATATTATCACCGCCCTTATTTTGAACGACATCAACCCGCTCGGGAAATCCCGCATGGACTTGGTCCTCGAACTGAAGAACAACGCGTCTAAGCTGCTGCTCGCCATCATGGAGAGTCGCGGCGACAGCGAAAACGCCGAACGGATTCTCTATAACATGAACCCGAAGCAGTTAGTCGACGTTGCTTGTCGCGCTTTCCACCAGGAAACGGCCGAAGACGACGAGGAAGTCGACGACGGGAGCGTCGAAGACGCCGTTTCGCCGAAGGAAGTCGGCCACAATATCTACATCCTTTGCCACCAACTCGCGCAGCACAACAAGGAACTCGCAGCGCTGCTCAAACCGGCCGACTTTGGGAGCGATCCGAAGACCCACAAAGCGCTAATTTATTACGCCACACATACCGCACAAATTGAAATTGTGAGGCACGACCGCACATTGGAACAAATCGTTTTTCCTATACCCGAAATCTGCGAATATATCACAACCGATACGAAAATTAAAGTGTTCAATACAGCTGAAAGAGATGATCAGGGGTCCAAAGTTGTCGATTTTTTCGAGCGGACGGAGTCGATGTTTAATGAAATGAAGTGGCAGAAGAAATTGAGGGGTGAGTCCGGGCTGGGTTGCGCCATGGGTATAGTGAGTTTTTTTAGCACAACCGGTTCTCTTCTGGGTTAGTAGTTACATGTCTTTGTGGAGCAACATATTGTTCAATTGTGCTGTACTTATTAATTTAATCGTGGCCTTCTTTTACCCTTTCGAGGACACTTTACCCAGTAAGAATTTTTTGGGGTAGTGGCGAGTGACACACTTTATTTTTTCTAGAAATTAGCTCAAGTATTTCGGTTTTGATTTGGGTGGCGATGTTAGCTTCTACTGCGATTGTTGTTACTTTGCCTAGGGAGACAGGCATACGGACGTTAGTAGCCTCCACTATTCTGAGACTGATATTCTCTCTAGGCCCAGAACCAACGTTATGGCTTTTGGGCACCGTTACAATTTTACTCAAAGGAATCCATCTAGTCAGTATAATGGGCAATCATGGTACACTTACCAAAACTTATCAACAAATACTCACGGACGCTGAACTCGTATATCATTTGGCATATCTCGTTTTTTGTATGTTGGGACTTCTAATGCACCCATTCTTCTATTCAGTTTTGGTAACCTCAAGTATGTAGCCATCAAACTCGTACTACTATTTATTTCTAGTTGTTCGACGTCGTTTATCGAGAAGAGACACTTTTAAATGTCATTAGGTCAGTCACAAGAAACGGACGCTCTATTATTTTAACAGCAGTGCTAGCGCTAATCCTTGTATATATGTTCTCAATCATCGGGTATATGTTCTTTAAGGACGATTTTATCGTAAGCGTTAAAAAGAAAACCGGTAGGTCTATTAAATTGTGTTGGGTGAAATTCTGACGCCAGTTTTAGATGAAACGATATGTGAAACTGTTTCCGATACCTCTGGCAATAAGTATACTCATGACAATGCCCAGTACTGTAAAATAGTCGATCCTGGTGAAGAAAAGAAAGAACGGGCTTGTGATTCTCTAATTATGTGCATCGTGACGACACTTAACCAAGGTTTGCGAAACGGGGGTGGGATTGGAGATATTTTAAGAGCTCCAAGTAGCGAAGTAAGTAAACTCTACCATTGAAACTCAATTATAATTATCTGAATTTAGGAAGCTCTGTTTGTGGCACGAGTCGTTTACGACTTGCTGTTCTTCTTCGTAGTGATCATTATCGTACTTAACTTGATTTTCGGTGTAATAATCGACACATTTGCCGACTTGAGATCAGAAAAGCAACAGAAAGAGTTAATTTTGAAAAACACGTGTTTTATTTGTGGTAAGTTGAATGCATAGACCCACCGGTGTAATTTGAAATGAACCATTCAAGGATTAAACCGTTCGGCATTTGACAACAAAACCGTCAGTTTCGAGGAGCACATAAAATGCGAACACAACATGTGGCACTACTTGTACTTTATCGTATTGACGAAAGTGAAAGATCCAACTGAATTTACCGGTCCGGAAAGCTACGTTTATGCGATGGTTAAAGCATCAAATTTGGATTGGTTTCCGCGATTACGTGCGATGTCTTTGGCGGCAGTTGAGGGAGAAGGTGAACAGATTGAACTGCGGAGTTTGCAGGCCCAGCTTGAGAACACCCAAGTACTCGTGACTAATCTCTCGCAACAACTTATGGAATTGAAGGATCAGATGGCGGAACAACGCAAGCAGAAACAGAGGATTGGATTGCTTAATTCGGCATCAGCGTACTTGCAAACGCCGAATCTGCTATGAGGAATGAATTGTTGATAACTTGTCCTAGTCTTGAGCGTGCAGCTCAATCGTGAAATTGACATGATGCGAATGCATTTCACTTAGGTAGTTCATAGCTCAGTAATGCTCAAATTCTTATTATAGTGCAATCTTTGATGAATTGTCAACTCGTGTAAACGCATAATCTGTTACTAAATTTTCTAGATACGAGATTGTTTCAACTTTACATGTTCTGTGTTGTGGTTATAGGGTTGTATTAAGTACTGTTTCTTTCAAGAGTGTTTATTGTTGTTGTACTTTTAGACATGTGTACAAATTTTATCGAAATATAGTTCTATAATACGTTAAACCGCTGTTTGAGTCTGAGTCTTCCCTTCCTTGAAGGTGCGTGATAGGCTGATTGCTAGGTACTGTAGTTACTGCACTAGGTCGTATTGTATTGCTATTGATTGGTAGATGGCGAAGGCTGTTACTTGTGCAGTTTGACATCTGTTCGAGATGTCGCTAGTGACGGTAAACAAATATTGTTATAAATAGTGACAGCTGTCAGTTTCAGAATTTGTGCGCGCTTTGACAATAAACTGTGACGACAGACAGTTTAAGTTTGTATGTTGGCACTAATTGTTAATTCAAATTAAACAGAAAAAAAGTTCGATCAAAACAATAGTGTGTGCTGTGGTATGTTTCCGAAACATTTGAACCATTCCATAGTGTTAATAATTTAAATTAGACTTTTTAAAAAATGCCGGAACGTTTTCGTGTTTCAAAATCCGAAGATCCAAAAAACATTTTTGTTAAATATAGTGACTCGCATTTGTCAGAAGACGAAGATCATGTGAAAGAAAAGCTCCTGCCATCGAATAATTCCGAGTATAAGAAGACATCCGGTCAAGGTAAGTCTTAGTAACCCCGAGTATGTATATTCTATTTCAGTGGGAGCAAATTTGCGGTGTAACTTTGTTGATTCGTAATCCAGCCAGCAATGTGTCCGTATAAAGGTGTTTAATCTCCCTTCTAATTCCATTATCTTTGGGAAGGGTTGTGACGCGTGTTTTACCCTCCTGTTTCTACCTGTTGTCGATCACGTGTTTGCAGGAAGAATTTTCTTCTATTTCCGTCAATAAATCTATAAGTACAGTGTATCGACTGGGAATATTTAGTTCACGGCCACTTGGTTTTAATTAAAGGGGCGGTAAAACAGTGTTTAGTGTCTGGACTGATACTGATGTTCACTTTGTTAAAAATCACGCAGGTCGATCAATCCGCCCCTGAATTAACATATACATGGTGACCTTTGCGGTAGTCGCAAATTTCCCACCGGGTAAACCGCGTGCGCCCAAATCGGAGGACGCACTTCGTAGAAAACCACCCTATCGACAGGATGAACGGAGTGGGAATCCGACTCGTGCGAAGATCATACGAAGACGAGGAAGGTACCGAGACCCTCAAACTCCCCCACTTGCACCCCGTAGCTCGATCTGAACGACCCACTATTTAAATTACCACTGCAAAAACTTATTAACCAGACATCAATCATAACTATTCCCGTACGATGCGAGTTTATTCGCCTCTCTCAAAGGGGTGGTGGCCTTGTCAGTGATTAATGCTACCCGAATTGATCACTTACTTGTTTCCATTTCACCGACACTTTTTATTTTATCCAACACCTATGTCAATTTTAATCAACTTTCGTAAGCCACTTTTCCTACTTTTACGCTCCATTTAATTATGGCCCACTTTAATACATATACCACTAACTTGTGTTAGCTTTCAATGTCCGATAATTAAATTTTGTGCTAATTGAGTGTTTAGTTGTGGTCTTGACATATCTAATATCAAACATTTTAACACTCCCTTTCTAATTGTGATATAACTTTTTTCTTCAAATCCAACTTGATTTGTGAAATTATTTATATCCTCGATGTAAATTTCCGCTGTAATATATCTCGTTACAAAATTCGATCATCATTCTTCCACTTGAAGAATTTCTCTTCCACCACTTCCCCAATTTTGATGCTCATCGCTGGCTCAATTATTTATATATTTTTCTCATTTATTTATTGACGCCGTGCTTCTCGCCGGATGCGAAAACTGATACATCATCAAGGTCTTCTGTTTAGTTATTCGTGCTTAGAAAAATTGCCTAGAAAGAGAATTTGAATTTGACAACAGCGTGACAATTTCACGATTTCAAGCACGCAACTTTCCAAAATTAAAACGATACAGAACTTGTCGAGACATTAACCCCTACGTTTTTTGCTAATTAATTGCGCCGTGATATTTATAAATGAACCATGTGCACGCATGCATTTTATTGCAATTCAATCGCTGCTCTCGATTTACATTCAATGCACCTACTTTGGTTTTTTAATAATTTTAATCAGTATTTTCCACCCGACTGAATTATCGATTGTTGTTGCATTGTCAGTTCGGAAGGGTTGGATTATTTCAACCCCTTTTAGTCCTCCCGTAACCGACAAAACCAGGTAGGATATTACACGTTATAAACCATCTGCGCCTTATTTTTCTTTTCACTTTAATGTATTTCAACGAGTGACAGAAGGATTAAATTTACACCACCATACAAATTCAATTGGATTAAATTCCGGCTATGTGATACAAAGTAGCCGCCGAGACGTTAATTAAATGATGTTAAATTTGCTTGTTTATTCAGAAATCCCCCATTGTAAACGAACGCACCTTTACTTAACATGTCTAAAGTTGCAATATAAACAAAATCGCGAATTCATCCGTGGTCGCTATTATTGGCCTGAATTCTGTTTTTCTTACGATCGCCGATTGTTATTCAAAGAAACACGTCCGAATTGCCGCTGGTATTTGTTTCTACTTGTGAGAACAGGCGTACTTTTTTCTATAATTGAGTGTGAACACAATTCGATAAATAGCAACTTGTTGAACTAACAATAAGTAGTATCATCTAAACTCATTTATCAAGAGAATCGAGTGCTACTGCTGTGAATCCGGAGGTACAACAACAACACACATATCATATTTCCCTTGGGAACAAACTAAAAAGATGCGAGCCTAAAAATAAAACAGTATGGTATCAAGCAGAGCTCGTTTTCTATCAAACATTTTACCGGGAAATGTCAATTTCGCTGAAAAATTTGCTGCAAACTCTTATAAGTATCTGTCAAGAGGCGATAAAAAATGTTTGGAAATTCACACCGTGCTTATTTAAACTTGTCTTGTCCAAACAAAACATTCTTCAAATTTAATGCAACTGGTTTTACGATCCCTACAGCTTTTCATCGCTAGATTTATTCGTCAAAGTCCAATACTTCGAGTCGAAAAATTTGATAGCCCCATCATTTCAAACAGATTTCTCTATGATGGGCCGTTGTTCCGGTTTTGCAGTACGTGATCCTGTTCAAAAGTTGACTTTGATGGATCGTATCTCGAAAACGAACAAGGATTTCGGCGATACCGACACAAGGACAAGAGCAAGCTTTCGCCTCTTACGCCCACATTTACATAAAACTGTTGTCCTATGTTTCTGTATGGAATTATTTTGTTTTCATTAAAGTGGCCCTCGAAACAAATAGATTATTCTGGGGGCTATTTTGTCGCCTTAAGGATTTTACGACTAGTTCTATAATCAGGGGTTGTAAAACGCCACATACTTCAACACAATATCGTACTGATTTATAACACCTCAAGAAATCGAGCTCGTTAGTAGGTAACCACAAACGAGTCGTAAACGCCAAGTCAACAAACATCCCAAGCAATTATTTGCTCTTAGTGCCCCTTCGCAAATTTTCAACAATATTGCCAACTAAACTGTAGTTTTATTCCGCCGATATTACTTTTATATCACATTTCGCATATGTAGCCGTTCGCGTTATGTTTTCATAGTAGTAAAGATTGCTTTATGGGTAATTGTAACTTTATCATGTACCACGGATCTTAAAGCAATTAAAAAAGGCATTTTAAAATAATGAAGCACGGTAGTAAAATTTTGTAACTCGGTTTGTAATGAATAATTAATTTATGTACTCCAATTTGTGAATCAATGAAAAGTTGACCTTTACTTATCACCGCCACCTGTGCAACAAAATGAATAAAGCTGTCTCTGATAATTAAAATCTGCAATCAAAAGAATAACAGCAGTAATGAATTCGCGGATTTTATTTTTCTTTTAATTAAAATGTTAGCAACGAGTTTTTTGCCCCATGTTATGGAGAGGAGTGTCCAAAATAAAAAAGTTCAAACGCTTTTATTATTCGACTTGTTAATCCTTTGCACTGCAAAGCAAGCTTAGAGGATTTACCCGGAAAAATATCCTGCGATATTAACATAATATTTAGCTTCAAAGTTCGCTGTCTTAACACATGTGGCCACTTTAAAAAATCGTGTTTATTATGTGAGCAACCCAATTAATTTGCCAATTTGGGCTTATGCTAAGCCCTAGGATTTTTTCATTCTCTAAAGTTTCACTGAAAAGCCGATTTACATATTTCCTCTTAGTTTTATGAAAAACCTTAAAATTTAATGTGGGTAAAAGTTCGGTGGTTTCGAAACTTCACAACTCCATCAGTTATTCTTCCTGAAACGATGCTAAATAATTAATATCGCCTCTCCATCGGATAATTTTTTCCGTAGTTCGTCGTAACAAGCTATAAAGCGACTTCTTGATTGATTCACATAAATATTAGTGGATCAATCGGAGCCCCGGTCGTTTAAATTTGCAACATTTTCGTCACACGAATCGTTGAAAGTGGGTCGATATGTTAGAATTCGCCGCAAAAAAGTTGTATTGATTGACAGCGTATTGTGAGCAGGCGAGAGAAAAAGGGACGTAATTATATGAATAAATGATGATGTGTTAAGGCTACGATAGTCCTCGAAATCAGCGACAGAAGCTGAAGAATTAATAGGTGATGGGGTTGTAAGTGTCGCGTTAATTAGTTTGGAGAGTTGTCGGAATGAAACACCGTATAAATGATTAACGAAGAGGCAAATACATATTCGGAATGCACGTTATTATAAATGGAGGATTCTCCGAAGTCTGAATCGATGGATATTTAATTAATTGAGACTAGGGCCAATTTACCGGTAAAGTTGCCCTTAACGAGGGGGAAACTCGGAGCTTTATCTTCGAGTCATGCGTAATGTTTCAAATTATTAGTCTTTTTGAAATCTTGTGTGAATTGGGAGCAGACCCGTAAAATTATATAGCAAACGTGAACGTAACTTGCTAACCCCACATTATTTCATGAGTCATCAAGGCGATGGTATGTAGCTTTTTATAGCTACTCTTGTTTCTCGGATAATAACAACATTTGCCCAAATTAAATTGAAAATTCTAAAAGCAACGAGTGTAAATTTTTTAGTGAGCAAAAGTTTCATGTCATTGAAAGCCCTTATAAAATGGAAAATTATGCACATAATTTCCCCGCGTTTATAGACAAATTTTCGCGTTAAAAGAAAAATTGCCCCGCTACTTATTATTTTCATTAATAAAACAGCGGAGTGATGTTTACACGAAAAAATCGATACGAGACATATGGTACGAAACGTCATGAATAAAGCGTCCAGAACAATCTTCCTTTATCAGTAAAACCGTTTGGAGTTAGTTAAATCGACGTATTTAATAAAAAACACACACGTACCGGCTGTGATTTAATTAAAAATGAGGGAAATTAAATGAGTTCTTTCTCCCTGCTCAATACCAAATTAGCAACGTGTGTGCCGCCGGTTTAAAATGCCTCCAAAAAGCTCGTTTTTTATTAACGAACTCATTTGCAACGCTCCCGTACTTTACGTTAAACAATCACTTTCAAAGAAAAATTACCATCAACTTTTTAACATGCTTGTTTTTGATTTTGTTTTGATACAATCAAATTGGTGGATGCGCCGGAGTTAACTTCCATCATCAAAGCTTTGTGTTTATCTCAATAAATTACGAAAGTTCGAAACTGCTCTTTAAAATTAATTATTTCCTTATTGGGAGAACTTACATTGTTTAAATTTATTGCTGGTGTTAATGTAATCATTTGTCAATTGATAATAAAACACTGTTTTGTAATATAAAATGGACGAAATATCACGTAAAAAATAACAGATGTCTGCTCCATTTGAGATAAATCATAAAATTTTTATTAGGAGAAAATACGAGTTGTGAGCAGACTCCCTGCTTTTTAAGTGATGGCTCGAATAAAAAATTATTTCAGATCGTGCTTCGAACGCTGCTCTAACCTAATTATTTCCACATTTGCGTTGATTGTGAAAAACATAATACAACCAACAATGTCAAATACAATTAATTATCCAGCTTCTCTCTTATTATGTTTACTCAACAATATTTGAACTTTATGATGGCAGTCGCTCAGTACCGTTGAGCTTTTTATGACACTGAAGCCAACAATCATCCTTCTTTATTACTATATCTTCATTTTTTATATTCACTATCCCCGAGGTATTTGCCTTTCAAATTCGAATTATTTGCACGAAATATTGTAATAATTTTCTACAGTGATAAAACCCTATTTGTCAAAAAATATCTCTATCCTCGGTTGCGTTGGTTTAGTTCATTATGTCTTATTAAACAAATTTACTTTTACGACACCTATACCCAATTAAGACCACGTTTCATTCAATATTGACTCTATTTCAATATCTTTTTGAATAACTCACTGATATCTGTTATCTCTCCTTGTTATTTATATAAATTTAAAGCCGAGAGATGCAACCGTTTACAAATATTGGGTTCGAACGAAGAGATTACGATTTCCAATTATATATTTACGTATTATATCGATTTTGGCTTTTTGCAAAAATTAATCATTTAATAAAATTAAGCTTAACAAGATTATGTAAATAAACCAAAAGGTTAATTAGTTTTGCAAACCGAGAGCTTAAAATAATTAAACGTTATATATATTTGTTATATCATGCACATCATCGTGACGCCACCAACATTTTTTAATCGTCATCCTATATTTTCATTACATCCTTACATGCAAAATTGAGGTCTGATAACATTAATGTAACACGTTTACATTAATCAAGATAGGTACGATCACGCTCAACACTGTGTATACATCTTTCATGTTCATTACCTTATTTAAAGTAGGATGTTACTAAAATTAGTTCAAGAACTATTTTAAGATTTCTGTGAATGATTATCTGTAAGTGACATCTTGTCGATTAAAGGAACGAATAGAGTATAAACCGTGCACTTTATTATAAATGGTGTTTTTGTCCAAATTCGTATTAAAGCTAAAACTGATTCATTATTTTCTTAAAACTTGGTTAATGTGTCAATTTAAAATCCTCTAAAACGCATCCAGTATTTAATTACTCCCCATTTTAAAGCGTTAGCGTAATTTGGAGGGTAGGCAGAAATATTTTCGTCACCTGGAATTATCTCATTATCTCTTGAATTTTCAAATCCGAGGGCCTGGTATAAGTAATAAGAAGATTTTGTGCTTTTTACCAGCTCTTCTGTAGAGGATACAGTTTTCAATTCCCTGCTACATAAATAAAGCAAACAACGTGGGATCGAGTGAGCATCCTTGTTTAATTCCTCTGAGTTTCTTCTCTTCTGTCTACTAAATTATTTCTGTATCCATTTTCCTCATTGTTTGCTGTTATATTGTCACAATTCTCGCTTTTTATGATCATTGTTCTTTGAGAGATACACCTTTTGGCTGTCTTTTTTTCCTTGGTATTTTTTCCTCTTTATTATGTTATTTTTCGGGCAATTCATTTGAGTCAACTGTCGACAAATTCATTACAGAGAGCGGGCGTCGAAGCCTAAATAACATTTTGTTTAAGTAATTAGAGTTTCGCTCTGTGGGGGTTTCATAATTCCAATTCATTTATAAGTTTAAATATTGTTAGACTTCAAATTGATCATTTATTATTCAAAAAGCTTGGAATTTCTCACATTTGGGAAAATCGGTTGCGTTCATTAGTCCATCGAAAATTTCATGAAAAATTCGGTCAAGGCTTCAGCTTTAGGGTCGTGGCTTAAATAATTCATGAATTGATAAGGGGGTAGTGAAAGATTGCTTTTTACCAGTTGTGACGTCCCGATTCGGATACTTTCTCTAATTTTGGATTAATTTTAATGTTCCATCTGGTGTAAATTCAATCATCACGTGAAGATTATCGACAATTATTTTAAATATTTGTTCGAAATTCTAATAACGCCCCATTATTGGTTGTTTGGATAGACTTTGTACTGTAATTTACGACAAGTTTGCTTCACTTAATCCCGAGTTTTAGTAAAAAGCAGTTTGTTGGTGAACCATGACGAAGAACTCATCGATCATTGGTAAGTTTCGGCAAAAAATTAAATAACTTCGGACTGAATTAGAAATGAGACGAGTTTCAACCAATGTAATTAATTCCTGCTTTTGATCAGTTGCAAAACTTATCGTTCATTGAATTTTCCACGTGTTTCGTTCCCATAATAAAGTTTTTTTTGGCAACTAGTGAAAGTAATTTATCATAAAATCTGAAAACTGCCATTTTTCCAGTGCACGCAACTTTGCAATATTTTCATGATTTTCCCTCAACAGGTGATATCTGACTATTTCAGTGCCAAACACAGCCACTCAATCCTACTTAAAATAACCATCAGCGCTCTTGTTTACTATTAATTATGGGATTAAATTTTCATTGATTTGCGCCGAAGAATTAAAGGCTTTCATTTCGACCGATAATTGAACTGTATATTTTTCAAACCACAGCAAACAGAACCCGACTCTTAAATTAATTCGTGTGATCGATTCAAAATCATGCATATAATGACCACTCTGTGTATAATTAGCGATAATTTGAAGTTTTTATTGGCGCGATTTCGGCTTGCGGTCTTTAGCAATTATCAGAGAACAGCTCGTCAAATCAAATAAACAACTAACGTTTAACACAGTCGTAAAGCGTGCCGCTAATAAACAATACAAATCGTGTTAACTTTTAATAGCCGTATTATTTATTTAAGTTGATTTAGAGAATGATGCGCCATGCCCGCTCCCCACTTTTCCGACTTATTTAATAAACCAATGATCCCTCCAGACAAATTAATTTATCAACGAAATTTCCTGTTTTTGACGTGGGTTTGTTTATATTATTTCGTACAGGTTGTGGGAACTAATTCGAATTCACCTCTCCAATAGCTTTTGGTTGTGAAAATTGTGTTTCCGGACAATGGTCGACGGGCCATTTGTCCCTCCTCTTGTACACCACAAGTGTATCAATCAGACCTTTTTTCCCGTGACAAATACATTATGAGTTATTTAAAATTTTACCCTCGATTGAGACGCAAATGTCGTAATTTAGTCTCGAAAAATGAATTGATTTCAACGAAAAACTTGCAATAATGAAATAAACGTTGGATATTTGTGTCATTTTAAACTGATTGACACTCAATTAATTTTTTTAATCAGACTGAGCGAAACTTTGTTATTTTTCCTAAAAATCCACCCTTCCATATAAGTATATTAATGTCAATTTAAGCACATATTGTTGATGTCATGTCCGGTGGAAATAAACAGGAATTAAATGAGTTAAAAATAGTTACCAACAATAATGTATTTCAAGGTTTTATTGGCAGGGTGAAATGGGTACAAGAAATTTCGTAGCCATTCATTTCCCATTTGTATTAAAGTTTCAGGATAACTACCCATGGGTTCGTAAATAAAAATGTTTCGTGTTACATCGGCTTGGAATTCTAATGCAAATTACTGTTTCGTTTTACTTATTGTAAATGTAAATAACATTTTGATAAGAACAACATATAATTTAAAACTGTTTTTATATAAATAATTATGGTAATATTTATTTTACAAGTGTTTCTTAATTGTGACAAATTGTACGATTTGAATCGTATTACCTTTTTAGTTTCAATTATTTCGAAGCTTTGCACACATAAAATATGAAATTCTAATAACTCATTTTAAAGTAAAAATGCTCGTCTTTTCCTCACTTTAAATGGAGATTAGAGGCATTCAGGCATTTTCAATGTATTGATATGTTACCACAAACAATCGGTAATGTGTTTATTTTCGACAAGTTATTTTGTTTGACTGTCGTTACGTACATTAGTGGCCATTACATTTAATTATGTCACATTGTCAGCCCAGTACTTGATCAAGTAAAATTAAAATAAAGTCAAGTAGAAGCATTCTCGCAGCAAAGGTTTAGCAACTTTTGCCTTGGAATGTAATCTCAAGTTGTTTGGAGTTCCGGAGTAATTGCCGCAAATAAAGGTTATCTCTTTAACACCTTCCAAGAGAATATTATGAGGGTCACAAACGTGCAGCACTTTTACAATAAGACTTCCAAACTGTAGGCCGAACAGTGAATATTGGACAGGAGTCAATTTACATTCTACAGGCCTCTCAGGCACCATTACCGCTGTCTAATGGCAACAAAGTGTGGAGTATAAAGGTTACAAGATCACTCAACATGGGAATATCATGTCTTTCACCGAGAGACACTATGTACCCATAATTTACTAATTATAGGACTTGCATAACTAAGCGACAGCCTCGAGTATTTTTCCAGAATTTGCCAGTAAATCCAAAGTTTTGGAACGATTAATTTTAGGAAATTCCGATAATACTCGTATGATCACACGTGCGTACTTATTGACGACAAAATTAGATATTGGCCTGTTTTCAATTTTTAAGACCTGTCTGCTACCTGGAAATAACTGAAAATGCGAACATTTTAATTTTGATATGAATTGCCTTTAATTGTGCTTTTCCCTGATTATTAAAAAATAAACTTATTAAGAATCCTTGAGTTTTTCCCCTGCATCTTATTCTAGAGATTTTTGCACAAAAAGGTCTCGTTAATGAAAAGGAAATACTGAAGACAAGATAAAAAATGTAAGAGGAGAACTTGAGAATTTAATGAAAAGGCACCAGCGAAAATATTTCCATTATTGTTGTAAATTCCTGAAATATGGATCGCGTAACTGTTATTGTAACGTAATATAAAGACGGTTTGTTGTATTAATCGCTTTTGTTGTTGATAAGATAACTATATTTGATCACAGTTGGCAGTATTTAAACATAACTTGCAGTCTTTATCGTAATCAAGTCCAATTCTAGCACGCATTTATGGGGCGTTATTGATCAACAAAAGGGTTAATGTCGTTTAAATAAAGCGGAAATGTACATAACTCGGTGTATATTTGAAAATGCCATTAAAGAGCGTAATTAATTGAGTGCTCATTAAACGAATTCATTTAGGAATAACTGCTACGTCAGAGGGCGAAATAATTAAAAAATAATTGACTGTATCATTTAGTTTTCAGTCGAAGAGATTTTGTTAAATTAAACGCGATTGCTTACCTCCCACTTGAGTTGGAGAGTGTTCCGTTGCCTCTTAAATTTCGAATTTTTAAGGGGTGTCGTTTTTACCGGGTATTAAATTCTTAATGTCATATTTAATAAGTATGATACGCTCCAAATAGTGGAATTTTCGAGGCTTTCGCGCAAAAACAGATTAAATGTGTGTTTTTTAACTTTTAATTAGGGCGCTTACACTAAAAATTTCTACATCGTTAAGTGAGGATTTAACTCGACTCAAAATGGGTACATGATATACATTACCAGTAATAAACGTCGACAATCACAGAAAATATGCAGGTAATTAACATTAATAAACATCTCTTTATAAAGCAAAAATGCAGTCAATGGTGATTGTATGCAATATGGGGCCAATGAAATAACAGTTAAACGTTATGAAGTCCATTCAGTATTCTTGAAACGCGTTTTCTGAAAATCCATTTTATTGACCTACTTTCGATTTTTGGAGGGTACGAGGAATAGTAATATAAAGAACCCTTGTTTATTGTTACGCCACATAGAATGAATGAGGCAACTAGTGTAATATCGATTTAAATGCGTCCTAAGTTTTAAAAAAGGAGATTTTTTGTTTAACAGAGTGACGGATTTGCACATTAATGTAAATTTGATTGTGGACTCGTCTCTTTTACATCATATAAAAGAGCTAATGCATATTCATAATTCAAATGTTGAAGCACTGAAGCACATTCGTGTGGTATCTTGATGGAGAGAACGCTGAAATTCAGTCTGTCTTCAAAAGTTAGCCTAATTTGCGGCCAAGTTTGGACACTGTTTGTCTTAATAAACTCGGTAAAATGGAGAAACTTTCAAATCGAGTTGTTTTACTTTTACCCTTCGGTTTGCATAAAAACTTTTCAAATGGAATATTTTTTGTATCGTGAGTTTGTAGAATTGATTTTATTTGTATGAAATTCGTTCTGTAAGTAAAATAACGACGGCGACGGTGAAAAGCGAACATGTTTCATGTGACATTCCTTTGTATGGAGGGTTATGTAAATTTCCCGGTTGGGGTCCTTTGTTTGCGGGATTTAAGTATCATAATGTTGGATTTTAAGACGTGTTACTTGCGTTGAAAGAAACGAATCAATATGACAACATCAAAAAAGAGATATGAAAAGGTTATCAAAGCAAAAGCAAATTTGTAGAAACACAAAATAGGAGATCGAAGAGTGAAAGTGAACTGAGGGTAAACGTGAACGGGAACCAATCGAGAAACGCCTAAAAGCTACTGAAATGTAATGTACAAAGAGAGAACATTTTACCCCAGAAGGTCTATATAATAAACAGCTTTGGCGAGTAATGGAATATATAGTAGGTAACCTTTGAATTAGACATCCAAAGAACCCGAAACATCATGTTGCATTTGAAAATTTTATCTCGGCTGAATGGGTTACTGTCGTTCTAGATGAGGTGCGAAATCGATTGAAATTTATCACAGAATGTGGAATAGACCTAAGCAATATTCGGATTTAGATTAGAAAAGTTCAGAAGTGATCAAAAGCTCGACTACACTTCTATAATATCATTGATCACTGAAACAATCGCTCGCGGCACCTCTTTCCGGCTTTTAATCTCGACCAGATATTCAGCGTGTTATGTATATCTTTATTATTACAAGTTTCAACGATTCGTTGCCAAATTCTTCTTACATTTTTCACTATAAAGAATCGGGATCTGAAGGTGACTTTAAGGAAGATAAATTATTAAAAAAACATACATAATACATGATGTACTGCGGAAAACCGATGCTATTCTTAGATCAGAGTACATTATCACTATAATTATTGATACAGTAGGAAACCCAAAATAAAATCTATACAAATGTTATCTTTGAAATGGAAATCAGAGCGCTACTGAATAAAATTAGTGAGCATCTATTAGAAAATTATTTTACAATTTTCTGCAGAATATTCGTATTCATTTCTGTTGGTTGAAATATAGGATGATGTTTAAACTTATCTCTTCGATGTCACTCAGTTGTCAATTCAATGACATTCCTATCAATTTACGGTAGTCGATTTTTCCATAGGATTTTTCTAAAGCTTTTTTGACCGTGAAGAAGTGTCACGTAAAATCTCTCGAGTTTTTTTAAGATTGTCGTCAAAAATTGATCAGCGAACATTTTTCATTTCTTTATTTGAAATTTTTGTGATGAATAGAAGAGACGATATCGCGAGAACTATCGTTCGGCAGGAGGTGCGAAATCAATAAAAATTTATCAAGTGAATTTGTGGTAGAATAAGGTTTATTGGAGGCACAGAAAACGATCAAGAAGAATCTCGAGATACCTATATCAGGTTCTGTAATTTGTGGCGATGTCATTGATTAGAGTACGGAAATAATAGCCCGCGGTTCTTTGTCTTCGAATGTTTGAAAAATTGCTGAAATGTGAAATTTAAAGAGTAGAAGTGGAGACAAGTTCTCCAAGTCAACACTGTGATCTATTAATTTCGGTCAATTAGTTTTTTGCTGCATCTGGATGATTTTAGGAGAGTAGATGGGTATGTTTAATCATTTGCAGTTGAATTCAGCGTCGTTTGTTGATTGCGCGGGTCAATAACTGAGATGACCGTTTGATGTGGTGTTCTTGCGGGGTTAAGAGTCGGCACTCGGCAGAGCGGTTACTTGGAGGAGTTGGAGGAAGCCCTCGCCGTCAGGTGTTCGGGTGTAAGTGTGGAATTGGAGCAGGCAGTTCGGGAGTACGGGAGCTGTGGTACGGGAGCGGATTGGCCTCGGATCCGGGCCCGGGTCGGGGGCGGGGGATCGGGATCCGGGCTGGCGGCGGCGGCAGGGATGCTGCGCTGGACTCAGCTTCAGTAACTCGGCGGCGGCAGCGGCGGTCGGAGTCGCGCGTCGTGCTGGAGTTGGCCCTCGTTCAGCGTAATCGGTGAATGCCGGCCACCCGCCATGTCCGCTGGCGAAGATGACTGCAAGGCCCCAGCGTCCCCTGCTGCCAAGCCGGTCGCCGACGGCCACTGCTCTCCAGCGAAGGGAACAGGTACTGTGGGGGCGCCGGCCCGGGGCGCCCGTATCGATTGCCACCGCCCAGCCACGGTGCTCGGCTAACCTACATTCGGCCCGGCCTTGCCCCGGCCCGATCGCCCCGATATCGATCTCTCTTCGGATCGCGCTCGACACCTGGACGTCGTCCTCGAAGGCGTCGCGACGCGCAACGCTGCGACCTACGCTAACCTGCTCTGACTGCACCGCGCGCAAAGCGACCACCAATCGCCTGCTCGCGGCTCGCGCTCTTTTCGCTTCTGCTCATCTACTCCACTCGTTCGAACCTCGAAGCTCGATTGCTACCCTTTCCGTTACCCGTTCACAATGTCCACATTCACGTTCACACCAAATACTTCCACATAGTATAAAACATAAATAACTTATCGATTTACTTTCGCCCCGAATCACCAACGTGCAATTCGTTATTCCACCCCAAATGCAACCACTTCACACTTTTGCCGTTTTCTTTGTTTCCATCACTCGAAGTCGAATAAAAAATACACTAATTGTTATTCCGCTCACAAATTCACTTGCAAATATTACGTTCCGGACCCATTACTAATTAAAACAAAATGATTCTGTTAAAGAACATTTAAAGCCAATTAATTGACGATTAGAAATGCTAAGATTGAACAAATAACTTATTTATAATAGCACAACTAGCAATTACTCAAGTCTCTATAGAAATATTTTAAATTTCCGGCGATATAAAGTAACACACCGGAAATAAATTCTTCAAATAACGCGGGAAGTGACTCGTTGACCGAAATTCACTGAAAAATCAATATTTATAGATTGAGTCTTTTGATAGAGCTTTTTGGGATATGTTAGCAAATAACCGAGCGTGACATTTACTGAACCAGCTTCTGCCATTCTATAACGAGGCCTCATTAAGCTCTGCAAATGACAATTTTGTTCAACTCCACAATTATAATTCTCTTCCACCTTATCTAAAAATAAACTCCATCGAAATGACTAATTTGTTATGCAATTAATTGTCTTCCAACGCAAATTAACCAAATTACATTAAATCGTAAAAGCTCCGGAATGTCTTTATCTATCCTTGTATGTAGTTCGAAAGCTCTCTTGTGTTTTATTTGAATTGTTTGCATACCTGGAATTTTCCAGAATTTAATAACATTAAAGAAAAACCCGGTGCAAAGGAAAAGAACAAGATCGAAGTATTTGTTTCATCGAGCCTTCAGAATTTTTTCCTTTCTTTAATAAAGTTACCGTTTTGTTCACCCCCCAAAAATCCCTAATTAGAGAATCTAACCCGAGGGAGTTGTCGCTTTTCAAATATCTCCTTTAAGCTCATGTCGCACTTAACAAATAATCGATAGGATAAATTGCGAAATGAATCTGCGAGAAGAGGGTGGAGATTTTTGTTTGTAGGTCATGCCTCGATGCAAACTTTGACCTAGAAAATACCGCAGGGACGAATGCACGATTTTTCTTTCCGTTTAAGTTAAATGATTCGAATCGCTGAATAATGAAAACAGGCTACCCATTACTCAATTAGTGTCTATTTGGCATGGTGTCGCCTTTTCGTTACATGTTTGCCTAGGTCTTCCTTAATCCTCCTCTGGGGTTGCTGGATCGGATCGATGAGCCTGCGTAAGGCTGTAAGGCCACGAAAGAGAACACGTCGATTTCGAATAAGCTTTTTATATTTCGTGATATGCATGCTCTCATCTAACAAGGTCTGTTCCGCCCCAACAATTCGAACGCGAATAAATCATCATAATATTTTAAGATGGGCTCCATAATCCTTCCCTTATCGATCATTCCATTTTTAGATTAGGTTATAGCTACTTTATATGCATTTTACATATGAATCCTGGTGTTACAGATTGGTACTGTTCTATTAACTCGGTCACGAGTCCCAAGTCGATTTCTCGCCCCTCTCTTATCTCCTAAGGGACGGCCCTTTTCCTAATCCTTTATTTGTGTCCCGATCGAAGCGTTCCCAGATAAAACTCGACGAAAGCATCGGATTAATCCAACAAGTTAGCCCTCTGCATTGTCCAGATTTGTCACAATTGAATCAACCTGGCGGTGTGGGTGGCAACGTTTTCTTACGGCTTCTCTAAACAAAATATAAAACCGCAAGAAAGTTTCAAACAATTCCTAATCAAGTTGTAACAACTTCTGCGTACATTTCCATTTTTAATATCATTTGCTTTCCATTACGAAACCCATTATTTGCAATCTTGAAGTTGCTCGGGATTAACTCAACATTTTCAGTTTATCGCTAAATCACATGATACAAAACAGGATTTCGAACATGTATCAATGTTACATTACGCAAATATCACGAGTTAATTTTAAACGGTGCCAAAACCTATCGCTAAATGGATTTCGACTACTTTTTTCAACCAAACAAGACACCACCATTAATTTTAATTGCTGCAGTTTATCATTCAGCAAAAATTTAAATGCAATGTTTACCGCGTGACCACTAATTAAAACTAATGGTAATAATAAATATCAATCGACGAAATTTACATAAAATATTAGTCCCATTATTGACACTTTAACTGGAATATTCACTTGCAAATTATCGCAGCGGAAAGCTCTGCTCAACTTTCACTTGTTTAGATTTAAGCTAAAATAAGTGCGATCGATTTTATTTCGCAACTAAATTGCTCTGAATATTGTAGGCAACTGTACAATTTCAATTACGACCGTACAAACTGCAGGAGTAATTTTTTCTCGTCTGTTTATTGCCAACAAATTAGTCTTTATCTTTTAATAGTGTTAGCTAATCTACTAAACACTTTGATGGGTTTTGGCCGCTGAAACTAACTAGATCCTGTTTTTGCAACAACGCAACGTTACAGTAGCAGCATTGCAGTATCGTAAAAATTATCTCTGAAGCTGAAAGTTTTGTTAAAATAAAATAGAATCCCTAATCGAGTTCGACACATAAATTTCAATCCCGACGGAAGACGGAATTTTCTGCTTCATCTAAAATGGGAAAGATTTGTACGTGGATTAATTAACTTTAATAATTAAATTCGTTAGATTACCGCCAACGTTCGTCTTTCATCTAACTACTGCCAACATGGAAACTTCATTCTTAGCTAAATGACTTTAAAGACGATTTCCTTTCAGTTTCTAATTATTTAGAATCTAATTTTGATGTGAGATCATCAATATACGCACCCTGTCTCGCAAGTGGGTATAATCTAGAATGATTTTGGTACTTATCCAAATTCTTTGCGGTTCGCAATCAATCATGTTTTTGTGAAAGTCGTATTAGAATAAATTAAAACACTTGAAATCACCAAGTTTCGCAGCTTGTAAAAATTGACTGGTAATCGATAACAGGTTTTTGATTTATTGAAAAATATTTGTTCTGAGGTGTGGTAGAAAAATTGCAGATACTATCGTGCTTTCCTTAATTAGATTTCCTCTTTATTCGCAAAAATCAATCGATTTTGTTCTAAACTTCCCTATTTGGCGTTTCACTTTTTTGATACTGGACAGTTTTTTACGCTGCATTTTCAACAATATTTCTCACTTTAAAAAATCAGTCTTCAATTCAAAGGCTTCTTTCAGCTCTTCACATCACAATAGAGTTTTACCATAGAAGTGTCAAGGATTATGTGCAATAATTCATCCGCTTATTTCACGCTTGCATTTTAAAATTTATTTTTAATATTGCTAATGGAATCACTTGTTACGTTAGCAATAACGATAAGATACACAATCTTAGCCTAATAATCTTTTGTTTATCCTCCTAAGAGGTAAATACAGCTTCAATTTGGAAGGATCAACTCCCATTTGCGTATCTTGCTCGAGATGGATCAATGCCAAAGTAATAAAAATAAATCAAAATACTGGAAAGTACAATAAAATAAACTTTCTTTGTGTTTCAATTTCGCCTCGAGGACTCCCGCTCGACTCGTATTAATTGCGAAAATTTCGACGCGCTTGCGAAAACAATGAGAATTACTGGCGTTCGTAAAATTGCGGTTTAAAAAAAAGAACATGAGTAAACATGGATTAAGGATCTACTCAGCTTAATCCCCAGATCAGACTAATTGATAAGCAATTGCTCTATTTTTATTGCTTAATATCAGAAATATTATGGATTTATGGAACGTAATCCTCTATACCCTCTTTTATTACGTAACTTTTATAAATCGGCTTTTTGACATTTAGATGAACTAAATAGCGTTATCAAGGGTAATTGAAACAGAGATATATCATAAAACATCTATTACAAAAAGCAAGGTGTTTGAAAGTTAATATGTATTTGAAATCGGAAGGCTCAAATTGACGTAATCATGTTTGTTATTCCAATTCGAGTAAAAGTAATGAATTTTTGATCTATAGAATCTGCTATCGGCGCAATGCAAATTTTCTGAATGAGCTTTAAATTGGTGGAAAATTACAGATTTACGTCTCTCTCATTTTTTAGTGTTTAGCTTTGACTGCATATGATGAGTTGTTGACGTTTATATTACAACTTCAACTTCGTTTTATGATGAATGTTTTCGGAGCGATCCACAAATAATAAAAAAACTGCAAACAAACTCTTCTAAAGCGCGCCACGTGTATGGCTAACTTCAAAATGAAACTCCAATTTCGTGTTTGACGCATATTTCAATAATATTTTGGTAATTTATTTATTCCCTGGCAAGTTCTCATCCTGGAAATAGACTTTCTAATTAAACGATGCAAATTATCTGTTTTGCATTTTGCTGAGCGTTCATAATTTAACCTATAATGAAGTCAAGGTGTTTACTTACATCCAAAATGAACCTTGGGAAAACTTCAATAACTATTAGCCTTACTTACTCACAGTTGAAGAATACGAAACATGAAGTTTTATTAAAAAAGCTGCTTTGTTTCAAGCTCTTTTGTAAATATATATACGGAAATTGATTATGCTACGGGAGTAGCTTTGGGTAACAGAGCCACATGATAAGTTATTTTAGCTGAAAATTCCATTAACAAGATATGATACGTAATTGTAACTGGAACAATACCCAGTCTTTGCTGTTCCACTTTACTTTAGTTGTTCTATACACTCGTGGTAGCAATGAATCCACCATGGAAGACTATTAAGTTGTAGTCATAAAATTCTAATAAAATCCTTAAAAGTTACTTCGATCTTGTTATTCTCCATCGGTTCTAACTTGTTTTTCCATCGTAACTTTTTTACTTTTCAACTTCGAGCCGAGAGCTTTCGTATTTATCTCAGCGTCGAAGCGAACTTTCCGTCGCTCTAATGATGGCGTTGACACTCGACATATGGTTGCAGGAGATGGCGCCGAAGAGCAACCTTTTGTGTCGGAAAAGATGTCGGGGTACGAGACGAACTTGTACCTCTACTCCGAGGAGATGGAGGACAGACCCAGGATATCTACCCTCATAAGCTCATTAGCGAACTACTCGAACACCATTCCTCCAGCATCCAATGATCCCGATGCACGGCCGGCCGGTGGGGGCGCCCGTATGGGCACCCTCATGGGCGTCTATCTCCCCTGTATCCAGAACATCTTCGGCGTGATTCTTTTCATTCGGTTGACGTGGGTGGTGGGCACAGCAGGGGCGATTCAAGGCTTCCTTATCGTGTTGTGCTGTTGCTGCGTCACCATGCTGACCGCCATCTCCATGTCGGCGATCGCCACCAACGGGGTGGTGCCCGGGGGCGGCAGTTATTTCATGATATCCAGGTCACTTGGTCCAGAGTTTGGCGGCGCTGTTGGCATGCTGTTTTACACAGGGACGACGTTAGCAGCCGCGATGTACATCGTCGGTGCTGTTGAAATTGTCTTGGTAAGTAGGAAGAGGAGGGCTAGTGGCTCAGTTCCCGGATGATCTTTTCTAGACCTACATGGCTCCTTGGTTATCAATTTTTGGGGATTTTACAACAAATCAGGACGCAATGTACAACAATTTTCGGGTCTATGGAACTGGGTTACTCGTGGTGATGGGAACTATTGTGTTCGTCGGGGTGAAGTTTGTCAACAAATTTGCCGCCGTTGCTCTTGCATGCGTCATTCTCTCCATACTGGCTGTGTACATTGGAATATTCCGCAATATCAACGGCAAAGATGACTTGCAGTTAGTATAACCGTTATGCACGTATTTGTTTCTCCCTTCTGATGTGCATGTATATGTACTAACCAAACCGTTTTAACTGATTTTCTCATTGTGTTTCTGTCTCCCGACTATCATCTTGCAATCACTACTAAGACATACATCCTCATTTTACAGAATGTGCGTTCTTGGTAAACGATTGTTACGTGTCCCGGCTGCTGATTGTTACAAAAACGGTAGTGGTTTCATACACAACATGTTTTGTCCTAATGGAACCGCTAGTTGCGATCCGTACTATGAACGTAATGACGTAAGGCTAGTTCAAGGGATTAAAGGGTTGTCATCCGGTGTGATTTTGGGTAGATTTTCATTGGGGAAATTGGTTCAAAATTAAATTCGTAGATTTTAGACAATATCTACGATAGCTTCTTGGAAAATGGACAGTACATAGCAATAGGGAATAATCCTGAGGATATTGAGCCAATGGAACCTCACAGAGACACTGCCCAAGTGACGGCAGATATAACAACAACTTTTACAATTTTGATCGGAATATTTTTCCCTTCAGTGACTGGTATTATGGCTGGGTCTAATCGTTCGGGTGATTTAGCTGATGCCCAAAAATCTATACCAATCGGAACAATTTGTGCCATTTTAACAACGTCGACTGTGTATTTATCATCTGTGATTCTCTTCGCTGCTACTGTCGACAACCTTCTACTTAGAGATAAGTTAGTACAAGTCGGCTAAAGACTGCACCAAATAAATGCATTACTTTCAGATTTGGCTCATCTATAGGAGGTAAATTAGTTGTAGCCAACATGGCGTGGCCAAACGAATGGGTCATTTTAATCGGATCATTCCTTTCGACCCTTGGCGCTGGTCTCCAGTCACTGACTGGAGCTCCTCGCTTACTCCAAGCCATCGCCAAAGACGGTATCATTCCATTTTTATCACCGTTTGCCGTATCATCAAGCCGTGGCGAGCCAACCCGAGCATTATTATTAACTATTGTCATTTGTCAGTGTGGTATATTATTAGGAAATGTTGATCTTTTGGCGCCCTTACTCTCGATGTTTTTCTTAATGTGCTACGGTTTTGTAAATCTCGCTTGCGCTTTACAAACATTACTACGAACACCCAACTGGAGACCAAGATTTAAATATTACCATTGGTCCCTCTCATTTATCGGCTTATCGTTGTGCATAGCAATAATGTTTATGACCTCTTGGTACTTTGCGCTTCTCGCCATGGGAATGGCAGGCTTGATCTATAAATACATCGAATACAGAGGGTAAGTTAATTAACACGCCCAATCATCGCTAAATAACCGAGCAATTTATCATAGTGCCGAGAAAGAATGGGGTGACGGCATTCGAGGTCTAGCGTTGTCAGCAGCGCGATATTCATTACTCCGCCTAGAAGAGGGTCCTCCCCACACCAAAAACTGGAGACCTCAGCTCCTCATTCTCGTTAAATTAACAACTGATCTCGTTCCGAAATACAGAAAATTATTTGCTTTCGCGTCGCAACTCAAAGCTGGTAAATAAACGAAACACCAGTAACTGACAAAATATATTATAGGACGTTTGCAGGGAAGGGTTTGACAGTTTGCGCTGCTGTAATTGGCGGCGATTTTACACGATCGTACGGAGAAGCGATGGCAGCTAAACAAAGCTTGAGAAAAACCATGGACGAAGAACGGGTCAAGGGTTTTGTCGATATTCTAGTGGCACGCAACATTACCGAAGGATTATCTAACTTGTAAGCTCTGCTCTTGACACGTTTCGCGTTTTCGACGTTTCATTTTTAGAGTGCAAACTTCTGGTCTTGGTGGCATGAAGCCGAATACGGTGATTTTAGGATGGCCGTATGGCTGGCGACAGTCGGAAGATGAGCGCACGTGGCAGGTTTTCTTGCAAACTGTTCGGAATGTGACAGCCGCACACATGGCGTTATTAGTTCCTAAAGGTATCAACTTTTTCCCGGACTCTACGGAGAAAGTCTTCGGGAATATCGATATCTGGTGGATTGTTCATGACGGTGGTCTTCTCATGTTGTTACCCTTCCTTCTCAAACAGCACCGCACTTGGAAAAATTGCAAGATGCGCATTTTCACTGTTGCTCAAATGGAAGACAATTCCATCCAAATGAAGAAAGATCTAAAGACGTTCTTGTATCACCTCCGAATTGAAGCAGAAGTTGAAGTCGTTGAAATGGTACGCGTTTCTCGAATTAGGCATTTTTTTCGTCACAGTAAAATTCTAGATGGACAGCGATATTTCGGCATACACCTACGAAAGGACTCTGATGATGGAACAGCGGAATCAAATGTTGCGAGAACTTCGTCTCAACAAAAAAGAAAGTTTGGGTGTGGTAAGTTTTTTTTTATTAATTTCCCCACAAAAACATACATTATTATTTAATGTATAACTTTTAATATACACTTTAACCTGCAAGGTGGATTTGGTGGATTTCAATGAAATGTCAACTGAAGAGAAGCTGCCTCTGGTAAAGCATCATCGTGTTTTGCTAGATTGGCTCATGGTTTATTGCTTTATGCACGTTTTTTTGTTAAGTTCCCATCTTCATCCTTAACTGTGTCTAACTTAGGTTTAAATTCCGTGGACTCATCGCGCCCATTCCGGATTCAATTCACATAAACAAATCATACGATTTTATTTTTAGGTTCAGTCAATTGTAGATCAACACCATCAAAATATCGATGCTAAAACAGCCACCAAAGTTAGGTTCCAGGAACCTAGCGCTGAAGGCGATAAAGATAACAAAGCGGCTGAAACGGAACCGACAAACGAGGTATGTCATCAAGACGAAATAAATTTGATTATAAAATTTTTTCAGCCTAATTCACAGACGAAACCCGAGGATAACGATAATTCAACAACAGAGAAAGAAGATCCGTCGGAGAAAGAATGCAATGAGGAAACAAAAGAGAACAATATCTCCTCCGAAGAGAAAAAGAAACCCGCAACGATAACCCCGTGAGTAATTCCAAGGTGTTATTCATTACATGTTTTATTGTTTTTCTCTAGTGACGAAGGCAACGTCCGTCGGATGCATACAGCTGTAAAATTAAACGAAGTGATAGTGAATCGTTCTCACGAAGCTCAGCTTGTGATCTTGAATTTACCCGGCCCTCCAAAAGACACCAAGATGGAAAGAGAATCCAATTGTGAGTCTGGAGGGGGGTTTAGGATTGACTTAATCCGAATTTTTGCAGATATGGAATTCTTGGAAGTGCTCACTGAAGGTTTGGAACGTGTGCTCATGGTCCGTGGTGGCGGTCAAGAGGTCATAACTATCTATTCGTAACTTAAATATGGGATTAGATTTCGAAATTGGAGTGTCAGTTTTGTATTGTCTGACAGCCAAGCAGTTAATCAAAGGACATTGCTATGGAAATGGCGATAGCCGAACAGTATTTAATTATAAAATGTTACCACGTCTGGATAGTGATTATGCCAAAGAGATACTTATTTATTCTTCTCAATGTTATAGATTGTATGAGCGGTGAAGTTGGAGGATGTACAGGTAGAATGATGGTAATCGTTTTTCTGTACCGTCTCCTGCTGGAACCGACGTGATTCTCTATCCTATGTAATACTGTATCAAATCAAAATGATGTTCCGCGAAGTGCTCACTTTTCTATGAGAACGGCTGGGCCATGCCAAATGCCACTTGAGTGCATGCAGTGTTATGATAGGGCGTAGCGTAAGACTTGGTAGAATAGCCTAATACTGCTAACACTAACGAGTGTATTCATGTAGTTTCGTTAGTTCTGTTA
Organism: Tribolium castaneum; assembly: GCF_031307605.1. Taxonomy (NCBI): domain Eukaryota; kingdom Metazoa; phylum Arthropoda; class Insecta; order Coleoptera; family Tenebrionidae; genus Tribolium; species Tribolium castaneum. The sequence continues at coordinate 5,324,488 of NC_087403.1, read as the reverse complement.
TATATCATATTACATTTAATGTCCAGCGAATTTCTTTTACACTCAACTAATATCGATACTTAGAGTGTCATTTTATAAATTCAGTAAACATAAAGTGAGTGTGTACTTAAGTACGCTATCATCTCAGTCTCATTAGGTGGTAAAATACGCGTATATGGTATATACTATAAGAACATTACTGAGCAATATTAACTAATAATTACTGTATTAAATGTCAAATTAATTATGAAGTGATAGGATATTCACATGTACAATCTATACCGACCGCCGGAGGGCGGGCTCTCCGTGCTGTGACAGGTGACAGTGCTCACTCACGATCAGTTCTCTTGCATGCTGCGACCGACTCTGTCTCGTGCGGCCTGCCGTAGAGATAATAGTGCACTAGTGATCTCAACTAGCCTTAAAGGTACCTTGAAATATTAAATTCTATTTATTTATATCTATGTGTCACTAAATTAGCTGCTGCCAGATTACGCCATTCTACATCAACCACTTATGACTGTTGGTGCCCGCGTCCCAGTGGCGTTCAAATAGAATTTATTTATTGTCATCCGAGCTAGTCGTTATCACTTTTATACGTTCGATTATTATCATTTCTACCCAATCTCCATCTATTTACCATTATTGTAAATGGCGCAATCTGTTTATCTTATTATTGACAATGTGTTCATTGGATAAAAATATTAAATAAAATTACATAGTATAGATATCTCTTTCATTTCACCTTCCACCCTCCTCAACACATATTTTACCACAACGACCTTCCCACAATATTGATAAAAATGTTTTCTATTCTTTTATTTCTTTTTATATTGCAATATAAATAAAAATGACATTCTATCCCCCGATGAATACCTAATTTCATCACGCAAACCTACAACGCCTATAATAAATTGACTCGGCAAAACATATTGCTATAAAAATCCACAACACGACGCACCTACACAAGTAATGCAAAAATCGAAATTTCACCGTGAAATTATCATTGAAATATCGATTACCACAACAACTCGCCTCGGTTTGACCCGCCAGACCTTTCTGACGTCAACTCGCAACATAAATGCCCCATTATCATACCAATTCGATTATTTCTCACCCGGCCCTCGCACCCCCAATAAATTATGATAAACGAGCCACATTCCATCTAAATAAACACAGAAACCTTTAGAAAATTCGGAACGGAACGAAGCCTAATTATGCAACTATTGTTATCACATCAGGGTTATCCAGTCACACGAAAACAAAAAATGGGGCCCGAAAACACACATTTAACAATTTGCAAAAATTTTTTACGAAAAAATTTACACTCAATTTAATTAATTAATGTTTCTGGCTGTGGTGCGTTTTTTATATTTTTTGAATTTGAATGGGTTTTTGGGATTGCTCGGTGGGTAAAGCAGGGCCGAGGATTGTGGGGATCTACCGGCTGGTAGATGGCACGCGCGTCGTTTTCTCCTCCATTATCTGTACTGTTTCGGTTTTTTGTAGAATGATGAAAAACTAGTCGCGTCCGTTCTTCTGCATATTAAGAACGGGGGATAGAAACCAGTGCGCTTTCGCCTCTCATCCCTAGTCGGCTTGTATCGACTTTATCCAATCGTTGGGGCGTTTGATAAGAATCTTATTTTTTTCGCTACCAACAGAGGGACTTGCACCTGTCGTGTGACCGCGCAGGTAGCAACGCGTGAAAGTGTGAACCAAGCAACCAAGTGCGGGAACAGCAAAACAACGCGGGAGGATCGCGCGTTGGGCCGGTGGCCACAGAAACATCGGTCATGGCCGCTACAAGTGTTGTGGTGCTCGACAGGGGCAACAACACCACCTGTACCATTAATTTACACGGTATGGTTGCGCCTCCACCACTCTCAACCCTCATCACCCCATACACAAACCGCCCCCAAACAATAAAAACATAACCTCAGTCTGAGGCATTTTTTATAAACAAGCCGATTTTGCAGGTGCCACTGTTGTCTCCTGGAGAGTCAACAACCAGGAGCAACTATTCGTTAGGTACGTCCCCCAACCCCTGAATTTAACCGCCACTATCACGTTTTTTTGCAGTAAACAAGCAGTATTCGACGGCAAAAAAGCCATAAGGGGCGGGATCCCTTTCGTTTTCCGTAAGTAACGCGCCTCAAGTGTGAATTTCTAACAAAGGACTTACCTTTAGCTCAATTCGGCCCCTGGAATTACGGTCCTCAGCACGGTTTTGCCAGAATTGTGCGTTGGAATCTTGAGAAACCTCCAGAGAGATTAGCCAGTGGCGATATTGAGGCTATCTTTTCCCTCATAGATTCCGATTTTACCCGCGCCGTTTGGAGCTACCCGTAAGTTGCTTTTTTCACTCATCACAGTTTTTGCTAATTTGTTTTGGTAAATAACACAATGGGACTGGCGAACTTTTGCCAGTTCTGTCAATCACAACATTCACAACCCTCTCGATTCTCGTACGAGTTTTAAATTTTTCAGTTTTTAATTTTTGCGCATGCGTTCTTTTTTCATCAAATTAATTATTTTTTACTCATTAATTCCACCCTCTTTTCACTGTTTAACACCAAATCAGCTAAGATGCTCAAAGAATTATGAATAGCAAACCATGCCCGGTAAACGTCGTACCATGGTCCACAAGATTTATCCCATTACACTTTGTACTATATCCCATTTAAGTTCATACTAGAATTGCAACAGCTCATTTGATTTTTCGGAGTGAAAAATAAAGTACAAATTGAGAGTTTCTGTAAAAGAAAAGAATTCATTGCTAAACTAAATCTCAGCAACACGTTATGAGCTAAGAAAACCCACCAAAAACTCTCAATTTGTCTTCCATTTTACTCCAAAAATTCAAATGCGCTGTTGCAAATTTCTACTATGAACTGAAATATAATATACATAACAACTGAGGTGGGGAAAAAATCGTGTTCCTAACGATTGTTGTTTATTGAATTAATGTCTAAAAGGTCAGTGAAATTGAGCATTTGGCAGTATCTGTATGTCTACAGTAGAGTCCCAGTGATCCGAGAGATTGTGGCGACACGTACTTCGATATATAGTAAAAATTTTATTTATCTGATAATAGCATACACCACTATTAATGGTATTAATCTTATCTTCGATTAAAAAAATGTCAATGCGTTACAAGCAGTTACATGGCGGCGCCAATGTTTAGCAAAATAAAATCTTCACTAATTGTAACAAGTGTCTAAAAATAAATAATCGTAGTGTGTCTTGGTGGCTAGGCCAGGTCAGGTCCGGTCAAGACACCACGATGTCATTCCTTTCTAGACACCTGTTATATTAATGTATGAAATTATTTTTCACCAAGGAATGGTGCTTCCAATTGCTCTTTACATAATTTCATTTATTTATAAAAAGTCCGATGTGAAACCCGAATAAATTTCGCATCAATCTCTGTTAATTAGGACTGGCGTATTTCCCGATCGGTATATTACTACAGTGATTGGGAATAAAATGGCTTTTTGTTGAGTTTTGTCTTGAAATGTTACATTACGTCGTTTCTATTTTAATGATAGTAGTTTTAAGTGATGCACGTGATGGGATCTTACGTCAGGCATGCAACAACAAACAATAACTTGCATATTAATTCATGTAATAAAAGAAACGTATCATTAACATAATTCATCAAGTTTAAGAGTAGAAAATTGCATCTCTGGGAATTGTGCAATCAAAGCTGCAATTGTAGTTTTCCACAAATGTAAAAATAGCGAAAACAATAAATTTCCATGATTTCTGTGTTTATTTTGTTGCAAAGTTAGCAGTCATCTAATATAATTACGCTAATAAAATTTTTATCGTCGTAACACTTAGCTGAATAAAAAGCATTGCTCAAGAATAGTGTTGGTGATTATTAAGTATAATGGTTGTAACAATTAAAAAACAAATAAAAAACATAACATCGCTGATAATTTTTAAGGAAGTGAATAAAAAATGAAGTCACGGTAAAGTGAGCTACAAAACTATAATTAATTACCATACATGCATTGGGATGAAGGTCGAGTTTCACTTGTAACCTGTGCAAGCAAGCTAGACTTGTGCAGAGTGGTAATGTGTGGATTTTGTTTGTGCAGATTCCAGTTGACGTACCGACTAATCCTGCGTGAGAAGGAGTTACATTCCAATATAGCCGTGTACAACCCAAGTAAAGAATCGACGTTTAGCTTTAACTTGTTGTTGCACACGTATTTTAAAGTTCCTGACGTGCGTCGTTGCCAAATAACAGGTCTACAGGGTTGCACATACCTCGATAAGACAACCAACGAAGGAGCTCTCTATCAGGAAACCCGCGACGTCGTAACAATCGGAGAATGGACTGATAGAATTTATCAAAATACACCACACGAACATATAATAACAAACGTTGTCTCAGGGCGTAAAATGCGCATACAAAAGTGCAATTTTCCCGATACCGTCATCTGGAATCCTTGGGTCGAACATGCCAAAGAGATGAACGATTTCGGTGACGACGAATATCCAAACATGGTTTGTGTCGAATCGGGACACGTATCGAGTCCTGTTATTTTATTGCCTGGCATGGGTTTTGAAGCCAGCCAGATTTTGCAAGTAATGTGAATTTTTTTACCGCGATTCAGCCGTCCAGCTGGTCACCGCTTGTGTTCTTTAACTTAATACTGCGTATTGGTTAAGGAACACAAGGGGTTGGGAAGAACGTGTGTTTGTTTGTATTCTGAAAGCAATAGTTTAGCTAAAGTTATTTTTTGAGTTGATGAATGTTGCGGGTTATGCCAACATTCCTGAAACATGTAGCCTTACGTCGTATACGACTGGAGTAGTTTTTTAGTTCTTTGTTCTTCTCGTGCAATAGTTGACGTGGAATTATACTTTTGATAGCTAACTTATTATATTTGTTAGTAAACAGCTATTAACTTTAAATAAATTATTATAATTAAATCGCATTTTCTTTTCTCCAACCCAACCGCTAGATGCAATCAGTGAGCTGTGCTGCGCTACGGGTTGTATACCCACTGCCC